>NC_045148.1:14512385-14809016 GCF_008831285.2 Nymphaea colorata | reverse complement strand
TCGGGTCCACTTGAGGCTGGACCCGACCCAACAAGCTCCCCCTCCAGCCTCAAGTGATGGAACATTCCTGCAAAAAGAACAAAATAATATACTGCCTTAAGGCAGTCATCCCAACTAAGTCTCTACACATATCATGTTTCTCTTTAGGTAGAGACTTTGTCATCATATCTGCAGGATTATCATTTGTATGGATCTTATCAAGAACAAACTGCTTCGACTGTAGAACATCACGTATCCAATGATACCTCACGTCTATATGCTTTGACTTGCATGAAAAGTAGAATTCTTTCTAAGGTGAATAGCACTCTGACTGTCACAGTAAAGCACATACTCGTCTTGACTAAACTGAAGTTCCTGCATGAACCTCTTCATCCATAGAAGCTCCTTGCTCGCCTCTGTAGCGGTAATAAACTCTGCTTCAGTAGTAGATAATGCTACACATTTCTAAAGTCTGGATTGCCAAGAAACTGCACCACCTGCATATGTCAATAAAAAACCAGATATAGATCTTCTCCTGTCAATGTCTCATGCCATGTCTGAATCTGTGTAGCCAACAAGAATAGATTTTTCTGCTCCAAAACAAAGTGAAAAACTGCTAGTTCCACGAAGGTATCTCAAAATCCATTTAACTGCTTCCCAGTGTTTCTTTCCTAGATTTGAGACAAACCGACTAACAACTCCAACTGAATAAGCAATATCAGTTCTAGTACATACCATAGCATATATCAGACTACCTGTGACTGAGGCATGGGGAATCTTCTCCATATATTCCTTTTTTGAATCTGTCCTTGGACTCTGCTTGTGCTCAACTTGAAATGCGCTGCAAGAGGGGTGCTAACAGGCTTTGCCTTGTCTATGTGAAATCTTTGAAGTACTTTTTCAATGTACTTCTCCTAAGATAGCCATAGCTTCTTCGACGTCCTATCTCGCGTGATCTTTATACCCAAAATCTGACTAGCAGGTCCCAAGTCTTTCATAGCAAAAGACTTGCTCAACTCCTTTTTCAAGCTTGAAATTCTCGAGATATTATTGCCAACAATAAGCATGTCATCAACAAAATGACAAAATCATTACCTGAGAATTTCTTCACAAGACGCAGTGATGTGAAGTAGTCTTGGTGTAGCCATACTCCCCATAAATGACTCGAACTTCTTGTACCACTGCCTAGGTGTCTGCTTCAGACCATACAAGCTTTTCTTTAATCTGCAAACATGGTTTTCTTTACCTTTTACAAGAAAACCTTCTGGTTGCATCATGTAAATTTCCTCATCAAGATCACCATGAAGAAAAGCTCTCTTCACATCCATCTGCTCGATCTCCAAATCAAGACTAGTTGCCAACTAAGAACAACTTTGATAGATGACATCTTGACCACCGGTGAGAATATCTCGTCAAAGTCAACTCCTTTCCTCTGATTGAACCTCTTCACAACCAACCTAGCTTTGTATTTTGGGTTTAAAGAGTTTTCATCATGCTTCACTCTAAAAACCCATTTGTTTCTCAATGCCCTCTTGTCTTGGGGCAACTCCACAAGCTCGAAGGTGTGGTTGTCGTAAAGTGACTGCATCTCATTTTTCATAGCTTCCATCCACTTTTCCTTGTGCACATCATGCATAGCTTCTTCATAGCATTCAGGCTCACCACTATTAGTCAACAAAATATAGTCATGTGCGGGATATCTAGTTGAGGGACGTCGCTCCCTCGTGGATCTCTGCTACTGATCTACATTTGAGGAAGAACCCTCCAGATTATGATCATCATCTTTGTCATCTGAATTAGGAATATATGGCATGTCTACTCGTCATTCTCTATCATGTATCTGCCCAACAGCATCATCTGGCACTGCTCTTGTTCTGCAAGGGAATAGGGTCCACATCAACTAGCAAATAGCTGCTATAGAAGAATACTTTACTGCTTTCTGAATATCCTCAATATTTCTAATCTTCAGCAAATACAACATCCCTGCTTCTGACAATCTTCTTTTCAACTGGATCATACAATCTGTAACCAAATTCATCATGGCATAACCCAAAAACACGCACTGCCTGCTTTTTGATTCCAACTTCGACCTCTCATCCTTTGGTATATGCACAAATGCCTCCACATCCAAATACACATAAGTGCTCATAGGATACATCCTTTCCATACCAAACTCTGTTAGGAACATCACATCCAAAGAAACATGTAGAGACAAGTTAATCACATAAGCAGCAGTATGTAAAGCTTCATACTAAAAGGAGTCAGATAACTTAGCTTCAGTAGTTAAACCCTTCCAAACCCTCCCTCTCCTAACTTTTTCTCGGAAATTGTTGGTCATCCTCTTCAGGTCTGCGTAAGAGTATCTCTTGGGGTTGAGAGATTGGTAGTTGTCCAAAAACGTTTCCACTCCAATTGGTCTAGTTCCCAATATCCTCCAAATTTGTGGTCAAAACAATAGAAAGCCGATGCAAGTACTGCTGACAAGACGATGGTCGCCATAATTCCTTCATTCCAAAAGATGACAGCAAAAGTGAGGGATCATCGAACATAATTGGCACCACAAAAACTGATACTATAATCCAAACAGTGTTAATTTTCATGATTTTTGTTTATCTGACAAGTCCTAATAAAGGGAACGAATTAAAGGAAATTTACCTACGATGGCAGCGCTGCTGAATCCCCTATTTCAAAATTAAAAAGAAAACAAAGAAAGATGTGAATTGATAGCATATTATATATATAATATATATTATATATATATATATAGAGAGAGAGAGAGAGAGAGAGAGAGAGAGAGAGAGAGTGCGTGGCGACCTTGGTTAAGGTGGGGAGGCTTGAGACAGGCCGTCGCGTTGGTTGTGAGGTTGCGGCCGACAGCTGACCCCCTTTGCAGGAACTGCAGTCGAAGGAAGCTCCCATCTCAGTATCAAGAACGTTGTAAAATTTAAATCGTAAGTGGAATAGCTAGGAGAGTCGAGGCTGGCCGTCGTTTCCAGCCTGTTACAAAAAGGAGGCTCGGTGGCGAGGGACTCATCAAAATTGACCGCATAGATGTGAGCTGATTCAAATGTGCTCAAGCAATCGACAAGGAAGGAAGCGCTGGTGTTAAGGTAACCCTGAATTGAGGAGGCATCAGCGGAACTGCAGTTGAAAAGTGAAAAGTTTGAAATTTCGTAGTATCGGCGAAACGGAGAAGAGGAGAGATTGAAGGGGATGATGGTTCGGTTGATCAGGCATCTTGTGGGTCGCTAATCTGCAATTGGTTGTGTCTATAGTCGATTGACTGCACATAAAAGTTGCCTTCGTAGGGTAGATTGATGACAGTCCTGTTGTCTGCAGTACGTCTGATCTCAAACCCAGGGACGCCGCAGATGGATTGTTGGTTCACCTTCCTGAAGGGATACCTGATCTCAGGCCCCCCTTCTCTGCAATGGGCAATTGGGCACTCTGCAAAAAAGTCGCCGACAGTAGCATCTGCGGCAGCTTCTGATAACAAAGCAAGCATGAGAAGAATCTGCCATGCTATTGTTGTATTCATGATAGAGCTAACGATCAGAACGGGGAAGCTGATAGCACCAGTTAGGAGGGGAAGGGAGACCAAGCAAGTTCACGTGGTTCTGTTGCCCAAATTGCAAATTAAACAGTGTTTAGTATGCCAATCACACAGTTCAAAATGAAATATGATGCTACTGATGTCCTCAACATTATTTAAAATTTTGAAGACATCTATTTGAAGATCCATAAGGTTGTTGGTGAGAAAGAAATTCTAAAATAAACTAAAAGCTTTTTAAATTCAACCCTGATTGAGCACAGCAGACTTCAGTTGAGCCAGACTTGAAAGTATCATGACCTCAAGTTCATTAATTAATTCAAGTTCAAGTTGAGCATGAGCTAAACGCGACTCAAGGCACATTGGCGTTCGGAATCTTTAATAACTTTCGACATGTTTAAGTCCACAAAGCATATAGCCGGGGGCGCATTTTTTTTATTGAAAAAAGGGTACTGCGATCCATTTTCTTTTCAATATAATGAAATTATTATTGCAGAGTTACATCTACTTCAAGTATGAAGTTACTCTAACAGCTAATTTTAAAAAAATTATGCCCGACTACTCGAAAAACAGCAGTATTGAGACCAGAGCAGCAAATTCGTGATGAGTCTAAGGCTACATTTTGACAACAAATACACTCCTGCCTTATCCTCCAACGTTGTACTTTATGAACTTACAGATTTGCAAACCATTTGTAAGTGCTCTCAAGGATCAAACCATTTCACGCATCTGGGCTCAGTTAGAAATTTAAGATGACCCAGGAACTAAAAAATTTATGCAGTACAGATTCAGATCGGTGAAATAGATATTCCAAGGTGTAGCGCATAATCAAATCATGTGTCCAATTAAAATCCTTGAATAAAAAAAACCTCATCCAGATGTACAATCAAGGGGTAAAAGGAAAGAAGCAGGAACGAGAGAGAAAGAGACTCACGCGGCGGCGACCCACGAAGATGTAGAGACGAAAGATAAAGATGAGGGGACGACGGGCGGAGAAGAGCTATGCTACAGCAGAGATGAGCTGCACAGGCCACACGCACGCTATCCTGCCCTCATCCTGTTTCTAACGGGATTCCCTTAATAAGCAGGACGGCCGGGCGGAGAAAGGGGGGAAACGGCGGGAAGAAAAAGTGATGAGAGGGTCTTTTTGGCAAACCCTAGATGATGTAGAGAGGCATTGCGTCAAAACAAAAGAAACAATCATATGCTACTCTTCTGTAACACAAACCCCAAGCCTCGTAGAACGGCAGAAGGATCTACAGAAACTCTTTTTGCAACGCACCATAACTATGTGGTGAAGAATTTCACTAGTCTTGTCTTGTCTTGCACAGCTCCTTTGCCGGTTGAATCAGTTTTGACTTGGTCGTCGCCAGTAGACAACGAGGTTTCACATGGTGGCCCAAGATCTTACCTGTATGTGGTTAGTTTTTTACAATGAAGTGATTTAAATTTTGTCAAAAAAAAAAACTTCAGTTCTGGTGAAATTTGAGAATGAGTATGTGTGACACTGTGAAAGATACTTCTACATCGAGAAATCTTTAATTATTTATAAGAAAAGCTCGTTGAGTGATTAATTGTGTGGTTCTCATCCTTCTAAGGCTGCAACGAACTTACTAAAAGGTGGGTTCGCAAATCAGGGCACCAACCCGGTAGTATTCGGGGTTGCTATATTGATATTAGAGACAGTTCAATAAAATATATGGATTGTTGTAAGATATGGGCCATAAGTATTTGTCGTCCATCATATGATTTGGAGAAAATTATAGACCCCAACATTGTGCTTTGAATTACTAGACCCCGTGATGTTCGCAATCTGATTCCAATCGATTTTACAACTTGAGATCATACTCCATAACTTTTAGGCGGATAGAAGTGGTTTAATTTAATTTAGCTAATTTCAACATATGTCAGTCAGACTTGGATTCACCCGATTATCGCCTAAAAAAATATGTAACATGGCATGTTATAATGTGCAATTGGATATTGGTAGCTGACACGGCTTCATAATGTATTGGTGAGACATGCAAATGAATTTGCTTATGTGTGTATTCGTAATATTAGAGTGATGCATTGTCTTTAATTATGCTAAAAGTCGTGAAATGGTCATCTTAGTCGTGAGGGTAAATTAATAAGGCTGGAATCAAGGATTGCTTGCGCCAAATTCTACCGGTACAGGTCGAAGCTAAGTAAGATACAACTAATGATCGTCTTGAATAACAAGATATGGTTAGCTTCTTAGATCCAGAGATTGCTTTGAATTTGTTGACAACACTGATGCTCATTGCGACAGGAGATTCCCCGTAAATGTTATCATGTGGAGAAGATTTAATCATGGTTTCTCATTGGAGATGCTTTCATGAAACAATCAAAAGTTTCTTTAAGCAGTTCGTCAATGGAATAAGCATATAGCCTTAAGGAAGCATCGAGTGGTGTGTTTCGATCATTTCAACAATCTTCACACGAGAAAAGGTTTAACAGCAGTAATACCGATCCATCTATGTTGACCTTTCATGCACATTCTCTTATTTCTTTGTTCATGTTGATGATGGCTTGTAACATGGAAGCACTTGTCCATTCTGGAAGAACCCTTTATGGATTTGAAAACAAAATTTCTTGCGAAAGATCTTAGCAGACTTGTAGGAATCGAGCTTCTCTTCAACAGGAAATAAGGTTTTTGTGTAAATTAAATGTGGCAAATAAGTTTCGCAAAGCCAATAGTGGGGAATTGCAAACTTATGGCGATAAGTGTGATACATAAGAGAAAGCAGAATAGAGACGAGGAAGAGTATTTTGAAGGTCCACGTTATCAGGAAGAGTATGACGGTTTGCTTGGAGTGTTGCAATATATTAGGACGCACGCGTTGTGATCTTCTGGTGTCAACAGAATAGTGGATTTGTGCATATTCTACACATCAGCCATTTTCAATTCTTCAAGAAGGTAAACATGTACGAGATATGCAAAGAGAGCGTCTGTCTTGGACTTCCATATCATTGGGTATAGCTATATGGAAATAATCTGTGTTCCGTGAAGCAGATTTGAAAGACTAAGAAGAATGTCAAGCAGAAGCATTTGCTCATTTCTTGAGAGTACCATCTTATATTGCAAATATGATGAGTTGGTCTTATAGCTCAACAAGTGGGCTGAAACCCCACACTCTTCCTCATGTTGGGATAAAATGCGGATAAACACTAATCTACTAAAAAGGATTCAACAACGAAGTATAGTCCAAACCGATCATGCAAGAAGCAACAAAACAACGACCAAACAACCACAAATGCACGAGAAGATTTTTACGTGGAAAACCCCTCAAAACAATGAGGGTAAAAACCACGGGGCACTACGACCCAAAACTCAATCCACTATAATCAATGAGATAAGTTTTCCCACGAGGGGCTACACAAAGCCAACCCTCCAACAATAATATCTCACCAAACTAGATGAGAAAAACAAGGGAAAAATATCACCGATTGAATGCCCAAAGTGTGAATTAGGAGGAGATGCGTTCCGCCTCCTCGTTGGAATCGAATCTTGCTCTAGCCAAGTGTTTCGCAACCTTCTCTTCCTCTTCTCCTCTTTCTTTTTTTCTTCTCATTCTCTCCTCTCTTCTCCTCCTTTTCTCCTCTTGTTGTGCAGCCACGAAGAGAAGAGCACAAAAGAGAGCACACCTCTCTTTTCCCTAAAACGAAACCCTAGAGAGAGAAAGAGAGAGACGTAAGAGGGATTGAGAGAGAGAGGGGGCACATCGCGTGCCTCCTTTTCTTCCGCCCGTCACTTAAGTGACGGGCCGGATCGGGTCCACTTGAGGCTGGACCCGACCCAACAAGCTCCCCTCCAGCCTCAAGTGATGGAACATTCCTGCAAAAAGAACAAAATTAATATACTGCCTTAAAGGCAGTCATCCAACTAAGTCTCTACACATATCATGTTTCTCTTTAGGTAGAGATTTGTCATCATATCTGCAGGATTATCATTTGTATGGATCTTATCAAGAACAACTGCTTCGACTGTAGAACATCACGTATCCAATGATACCTCACGTCTATATGCTTTGACCTTGCATGAAAAGTAGAATTCTTTCTAAGGTGAATAGCACTCTGACTGTCACAGTAAAGCACGTACTCGTCTTGACTAAACTGAAGTTCCTGCATGAACCTCTTCATCCATAGAAGCTCCTTGCTCGCCTCTGTAGCGGTAATAAACTCTGCTTCAGTAGTAGATAATGCTACACATTTCTAAAGTCTGGATTGCCAAGAAACTGCACCACCTGCATATGTCAATAAAAACCAGATATAGATCTTCTCCTGTCAATGTCTCATGCCATGTCTGAATCTGTGTAGCCAACAAGAATAGATTTTTCTGCTCCAAAACAAAGTGAAAAACTGCTAGTTCCACGAAGGTATCTCAAAATCCATTTAACTGCTTCCCAGTGTTTCTTTCCTAGATTTGAGACAAACCGACTAACAACTCCAACTGAATAAGCAATATCAGTTCTAGTACATACATAGCATATATCAGACTACCTGTGACTGAGGCATGGGGAATCTTCTCCATATATTCTTTTCTGAATCTGTCCTTGGACTCTGCTTGGTGCTCAACTTGAAATGCGCTGCAAGAGGGGTGCTAACAGGCTTTGCCTTGTCTATGTGAAATCTTTGAAGTACTTTTTCAATGTACTTCTCCTGAGATAGCCATAGCTTCTTCGACGTCCTATCTCGCGTGATCTTTATACCCAAAATCTGACTAGCAGGTCCCAAGTCTTTCATAGCAAAGACTTGCTCAACTCCTTTTTCAAGCTTGAAATTCTCGAGATATTATTGCCAACAATAAGCATGTCATCAACAAAATGACAAAATCATTACCTGAGAATTTCTTCACAAAGACGCAGTGATGTGAAGTAGTCTTGGTGTAGCCATACTCCCCATAAATGACTCGAACTTCTTGTACCACTGCCTAGGTGTCTGCTTCAAACCATACAAGCTTTTCTTTAATCTGCAAACATGGTTTTCTTTACCTTTTACAAGAAAACCTTCTGGTTGCATCATGTAAATTTCCTCATCAAGATCACCATGAAGAAAAGCTCTCTTCACATCCATCTGCTCGATCTCCAAATCAAGACTAGTTGCCAACTAAGAACAACTCTGATAGATGACATCTTGACCACCGGTGAGAATATCTCGTCAAAGTCAACTCCTTTCCTCTGATTGAACCCCTTCACAACCAACCTAGCTTTGTATTTGGGTTTAAAGAGTTTTCATCATGCTTTACTCTAAAAACCCATTTGTTTCTCAATGCCCTCTTGTCTTGGGGCAACTCCACAAGCTCGAAGGTGTGGTTGTCGTAAAGTGACTGCATCTCATTTTTCATAGCTTCCATCCACTTTTCCTTGTGCACATCATGCATAGCTTCTTCATAGCATTCAGGCTCACCACTATTAGTCAACAAAATATAGTCATGTGCGGGATATCTAGTTGAGGGACGTCGCTCCTCGTGGATCTCTGCTACTGATCTACATTTGAGGAAGAACCCTCCAGATTATGATCATCATCTTTGTCATCTGAATTAGGAATATATGGCATGTCTACTCGTCATTCTCTATCATGTATCTGCCCAACAGCATCATCTGGCACTGCTCTTGTTCTGCAAGGGAATAGGGTCCACATCAACTAGCAAATAGCTGCTATAAGAAGAATACTTTACTGCTTTCTGAATATCCTCAATATTCTAATCTTCAGCAAATACAACATCCCTGCTTCTGACAATCTTCTTGTCACTGGATCATACAATCTGTAACCAAATTCATCATGGTCATAACCCAAAAACACGCACTGCCTGCTTTTTGATTCCAACTTCGACCTCTCATCCTTTGGTATATGCACAAATGCCTCACATCCAATACACGTAAGTGCTCATAGGATACATCCTTTCCATACCAAACTCTGTTAGGAACATCATCATCCAAAGAAACATGTAGAGACAAGTTAATCACATAAGCAGCAGTATGTAAAGCTTCACACTAAAAGGAGTCAGATAACTTAGCTTCAGTAGTTAAACCCTTCCAAACCCTCCTCTCCTAACTTTTCTCGGAAATTGTTGGTCATCCTCTTTCAGGTCTGCGTAAGAGTATCTCTTGGGGTTGAGAGATTGGTAGTTGTCCAAAAACGTTTCCACCTCCAATTGGTCTAGTTCCCAATATCCTCCAAATTTGTGGTCAAAACAATAGAAAGCCGTTGCAAGTACTGCTGACAAGACGATGGTCGCCAAATTCCTTCATTCCAAAAGATGACAAGCAAAAGTGAGGGATCATCGGACATAATTGGCACCACAAAAACTGATACTATAATCCAAACAGTGTTAATTTTCATGATTTTTGTTTATCTGACAAGTCCTAATAAAGGGAACGAATTAAAGGAAATTTACCTACGATAGCAGCGCTGCTGAATCCCCCTATTTCAAAATTAAAAAGAAAACAAAGAAAGATGTGAATTGATAGCATATTATATATATATATATATATATATATAGAGAGAGAGAGAGAGAGAGAGAGAGAGTGCGTGGCGACCTTGGTTAAGGTGGGGAGGCTTGAGACAGGCCGTCGCGTTGGTTGTGAGGTTGCGGCCGCACAGCTGACCCCCTTTGCAGGAACTGCAGTCGAAAGGAAGCTCCCATCTCAGTATCAAGAACGTTGTAAAATTTAAATCGTAAGTGGAATAGCTAGGAGAGTCGAGGCTGGCCGTCGTTTCCAGCCTGTTACAAAAAGGAGGCTCGGTGGCGAGGGACTCATCAGAATTGACCGCATAGATGTGAGCTGATTCAAATGTGCTCAAGCAATCGACAAGGAAGGAAGCGCTGGTGTTAAGGTAACCCTGAATTGAGGAGGCATCAGCGGAACTGCAGTTGAAAGTGAAAAGTTTGAAATTTCGTAGTATCGGCGAAACGGAGAAGAGGAGAGATTGAAGGGGATGATGGTTCGGTTGATCAGGCATCCTTGTGGGTCGCTAATCTGCATTTGGTTGTGTCTATAGTCGATTGACTGCACATAAAGTCGCCTTCGTAGGGTAGATTGATGACAGTCCTGTTGTCTGCAGTACATCTGATCTCAAACCCAGGGACGCCGCAGATGGATTGTTGGTTCACCTTCCTGAAGGGATACCTGATCTCAGGCCCCCTTCTCTGCAATGGGCAATTGGGCACTCTGCAAAAAAGTCGCCGACAGTAGCATCTGCGGCAGCTTCTGATAACAAAGCAAGCATGAGAAGAATCTGCCATGCTATTGTTGTATTCATGATAGAGCTAACGATCAGAACGGGGAAGCTGATAGCACCAGTTAGGAGGGGAAGGGAGACCAAGCAAGTTCACGTGGTTCTGTTGCCCAAATTGCAAATTAAACAGTGTTTAGTATGCCAATCACACAGTTCAAAATGACATATGATGCTACTGATGTCCTCACATTATTTTAAAATTTGAAGACATCTATTTGAAGATCCATAAGGTTGTTGGTGAGAAAGAAATTCTAAAATAACTAAAGCTTTTTAAATTCAACCCTGATTGAGCACAGCAGACTTCAGTTGAGCCAGACTTGAAGTATCATGACCTCAAGTTCATTAATTAGTTCAAGTTCAAGTTGAGCATGAGCTAAACGCGACTCAAGGCACATTGGCGTTCGGAATCTTTAATAACTTTCGACATGTTTAAGTCCACAAAGCATATAGCCGGGGGCGCATTTTTTTTATTGAAAAAAGGTACTGCGATCCATTTTCTTTTCAATATAAATGAAATTATTATTGCAGAGTTCACATCTACTTCAAGTATGAAGTTACTATAACAGCTAATTTTAAAAAATTATGCCCGACTACTCGAAAAACAGCAGTACTTGAGACCAGAGCAGCAAATTCGTGATGAGTCTAAGGCTACATTTTGACAACAAATACACTCCTGCCTTATCCTCCAACGTTGTACTTTATGAACTTACAGATTTGCAAACCATTTGTAAGTGCTCTCAAGGATCAAACCATTTCACGCATCTGGGCTCAGTTAGAAATTTAAGATGACCCAGGAACTAAAAAATTTATGCAGTACAGATTCAGATCGGTGAAATAGATATTCCAAGGTGTAGCGCAATAATCAAATCATGTGTCCAAATTAAAATCCTTGAATAAAAAAAACCCTGAATCCAGATGTACAATCAAAGGGGTAAAAGGAAAGAGCAGGAAAACGAGAGAGAAAGAGACTCACGCGGCGGCGACCCCACGAAGATGTAGAGACGAAAGATAAAGATGAGGGGACGACGGCGGAGAAGAGCTATGCTACAGTAGGAGATGAGCTGCACAGGCCACACGCACGCTTATCCTGCTCCTCATCCTGTTTCTAACGGGATCTCCTTAATAAAGCAGACGGCCGGCGGGAGAAGGGGGGAAACGGCGGGAAGAAAAAGTGATGAGAGGGGTCTTTTTGGCAAAACCTAGATGATGCAGAGAGGCATTGCGTCACTAAACAAAAGAAACAATCATATGCTACTTCTGTAACACAACACCCCAAGCCTCGTAGAACGGCAGAAGGATCTACAGAAACTCTTTTCTGCAACGCACCATAACTATGTGGTGAAGAATTTCACTAGTCTTGTCTTGTCTTGCACAGCTCCTTTGCCGGTTGAATCAGTTTTGACTTGGTCGGTCGCCAGTAGACAACGAGGTTTCACATGGTGGCCCAAGATCCTTACCTGTATGTGGTTAGTTTTTACAATGAAGTGATTTAAATTTTGTCAAAAAAAAAAACTTCAGTTCTTGTGAAAATTTGAGAAATGAGTATGTGTGACACTGTGAAACATACTTCTACATCGAGAAATCTTTAATTATTTATAAGAAAAGCTCGTTGAGTGATTAATTGTTGTGGTTCTCATCCTTCTAAAGGCTGCAACCGAACTTACTAAAAGGTGGGTTCGCAAATCAGGAGCACCAACCCGGTAGTATTCGGGGTGCTATATTGATATTAGAGACAGTTCAATAAAATATATGGATTGTTGTAAGATATGGGCCATAAGTATTTGTCTTCCATCATATGATTTGGAGAAAATTATAGACCCCAACATTGTGCTTTGAATTACTAGACCCCGTGATGTTCGCAATCTGATTCCAATCGATTTTACAACTTGAGATCATACTCCATAACTTTTAGGCGGATAGAAGTGGTTTAATTTAATTTAGCTAATTTCAACATATGTCAGTCAGACTTGGATTCACCCGATTATCGCCTAAAAAATATGTAACATGGCATGTTATAATGTGCAATTGGATATTGGTAGCTGACACGGCTTCATAATGTATTGGTGAGACATGCAAATGAATTTGCTTATGTGTGTATTCGTAATATTAAGAGTGATGCATTGTCTTTAATTATGCTAAAAGTCGTGAAATGGTCATCTTAGTCATGAGGTAAAATTAATAAAGGCTGGAATCAAGGATTGCTTGCGCCAAATTCTACCGGTACAGGTCGAAGCTAAGTAAAGAATATGAACTAATGGTCGTCTTGAATAACAAGATATGGTTAGCTTCTTAGATCCAGAGATTGCTTTGAATTTGTTGACAACACTGATGCTCATGCGACAGGAGATTCCCCGTAACATGTTATCATGTGGAGAAGATTTAATCATGGTATTCTCATTGGAGATGCTTTCATGAAACAATCAAAAGTTTCTTTAAGC
The DNA here is from genome assembly GCF_008831285.2 of Nymphaea colorata. Taxonomy (NCBI): domain Eukaryota; kingdom Viridiplantae; phylum Streptophyta; class Magnoliopsida; order Nymphaeales; family Nymphaeaceae; genus Nymphaea; species Nymphaea colorata. The sequence goes on along the minus strand of NC_045148.1, from coordinate 14,795,789 downwards.
AGTTCGTCAATGGAATAAGCATATAGCCTTAAGGAAGCATCGAGTGTGTGTTTCGATCATTTCAACAATCTTTCACACGAGAAAAGGTTTAACAGCAGTAATACCGATCCATCTATGTTGACCTTTCATGCACATTCTCTTATTTCTTTGTTCATGTTGATGATGGCTTGTACATGGAAGCACTTGTCCCATTCTGGAAGAACCCTTTATGGATTTGAAAACAAAATTTCTTGCGAAAGATCTTAGCAGACTTGTAGGAATCGAGCTTCTCTTCAACAAGGAAATAAGGTTTTTGTGTAAATTAAATGTGGCAAATAAGTTTCGCAAAGCCAATAGTGGGGAATTGCAAACTTATGGCGAGAAGTGTGATACATAAGAGAAAGCAGAATAGAGACGAGGAAGAGTATTTGAAGGTCCACGTTATCAGGAAGAGTATGACGGTTTGCTTGGAGTGTTGCAATATATTAGGACGCACGCGTTGTGATCTTCTGGTGTCAACCAGAATAGTGGATTTGTGCATATTCTACACATCAGCCATTTCAATTCTTCAGGAAGGTAAACATGTACCGAGATATGCAAAGAGAGCGTCTGTCTTGGACTTCCATATCACTGGGTATAGCTATATGGAAATAAATCTGTGTTCCGTGAAGCAGATTTGAAAGACTAAGAAGAATGTCAAGCAGAAGCATTTGCTCATTTCTTGAGAGTACCATCTTATATTGCAAATATGATGAGTTGGTCTTATAGCTCAACAAGTGGGCTGAAACCCCACACTCTTCCTCCTGTTGGGATAAAATGCGGATAAACACTAATCTACTAAAAAGGATTCAACAACGAAGTATAGTCCAAACCGATCATGCAAGAAGCAACAAAACAACGACCAAACAATCACAAATGCACGAGAAGATTTTACGTGGAAAACCCCTCAAAACAATGAGGGTAAAAACCACGGGACACTACGACCCAAAACTCAATCCACTATAATCAATGATATAAGTTTTCCCACGAGGGGCTACACAAAGCCAACCCTCCAACAATAATATCTCACCAAAGCTAGATGAGAAAAACAAGGGAAAAATATCACCGATTGAATGCCCAAAGTGTGAATTAGGAGGAGATGCGTTCCGCCTCCTCGTTGGAATCGAATCTTGCTCTAGCCAAGTGTTCGCAACCTTCTCTTCCTCTTCTCCTCTTTCTTTTTTTCTTCTCATTCTCTCCTCTCTTCTCCTCCTTCTCTCCTCTTGTTGTGCAGCCACGAAGAGAAGAGCACAAAAGAGAGCACACCTCTCTTTTCCCTAAAAACGAAACCCTAGAGAGAGAAAGAGAGAGACGTAAGAGGGATTGAGAGAGAGAGGGGGCACATCGCGTGCCCTCCTTTTCTTCCGCCCGTCACTTAAGTGACGGGCCGGATCGGGTCCACTTGAGGCTGGACCCGACCCAACAAGCTCCCCCTCCAGCCTCAAGTGATGGAACATTCCTGCAAAAAGAACAAAATTAATATACTGCCTTAAAGGCAGTCATCCCAACTAAGTTTCTACACATATCATGTTTCTCTTTAGGTAGAGACTTTGTCATCATATCTGCAGGATTATCATTTGTATGGATCTTATCAAGAACAAACTGCTTCGACTGTATAACATCACGTATCCAATGATACCTCACGTCTATATGCTTTGACCTTGCATGAAAAGTAGAATTCTTTCTAAGGTGAATAGCACTCTGACTGTCACAGTAAAGCACGTACTCGTCTTGACTAAACTGAAGTTCCTGCATGAACCTCTTCATCCATAGAAGCTCCTTGCTCGCCTCTGTAGCGGCAATAAACTCTGTTTCAGTAGTAGATAATGCTACACATTTCTAAAGTCTGGATTGCCAAGAAACTGCACCACCTGCATATGTCAATAAAAAACCAGATATAGATCTTCTCCTGTCAATGTCTCATGCCATGTCTGAATCTGTATAGCCAACAAGAATAGATTTTTCTGCTCCAAAACAAAGTGAAAAACTGCTAGTTCCACGAAGGTATCTCAAAATCCATTTAACTGCTTCCCAGTGTTTCTTTCCTAGATTTGAGACAAACCGACTAACAACTCCAACTGAATAAGCAATATCAGTTCTAGTACATACCATAGCATATATCAGACTACCTGTGACTGAGGCATGGGGAATCTTCTCCATATATTCCTTTTCTGAATCTGTCCTTGGACTCTGCTTGGTGCTCAACTTGAAATGCGCTGCAAGAGGGGTGCTAACAGGCTTTGCCTTGTCTATGTGAAATCTTTGAAGTACTTTTTCAATGTACTTCTCCTGAGATAGCCATAGCTTCTTCGACGTCCTATCTCGCGTGATCTTTATACCCAAAATCTGACTAGCAGGTCCCAAGTCTTTCATAGCAAAAGACTTGCTCAACTCCTTTTTTAAGCTTGAAATTCTCGAGATATTATTGCCAACAATAAGCATGTCATCAACAAAATGACAAAATCATTACCTGAGAATTTCTTCACAAAGACGCAGTGATGTGAAGTAGTCTTGGTGTAGCCATACTCCCCCATAAATGACTCGAACTTCTTGTACCACTGCCTAGGTGTCTGCTTCAGACCATACAAGCTTTTCTTTAATCTGCAAACATGGTTTTCTTTACCTTTTACAAGAAAACCTTCTGCTTGCATCATGTAAATTTCCTCATCAAGATCACCATGAAGAAAAGCTCTCTTCACATCCATCTGCTCGATCTCCAAATCAAGACTAGTTGCCAAACTAAGAACAACTCTGATAGATGACATCTTGACCACCGGTGAGAATATCTCGTCAAAGTCAACTCCTTTCCTCTGATTGAACCCCTTCACAACCAACCTAGCTTTGTATTTTGGGTTTAAAGAGTTTTCATCATGCTTCACTCTAAAAACCCATTTGTTTCTCAATGCCCTCTTGTCTTGGGGCAACTCCACAAGCTCGAAGGTGTGGTTGTCGTAAAGTGACTGCATCTCATTTTTCATAGCTTCCATCCAATTTTCCTTGTGCACATCATGCATAGCTTCTTCATAGCATTCAGGCTCACCACTATTAGTCAACAAAATATAGTCATGTGCGGGATATCTAGTTGAGGGACGTCGCTCCCTCGTGGATCTCTGCTACTGATCTACATCTGAGGAAGAACCCTCCAGATTATGATCATCATCTTTGTCATCTGAATTAGGAATATATGGCATGTCTACTCGTCATTCTCTATCATGTATCTGCCCATAGCATCATCTGGCACTGCTCTTGAAGTATTCTGCAAGGGAATAGGGTCCACATCAACTAGCAAATAGCTGCTATGAGAAGAATACTTTACTGCTTTCTGAATATCCTCAATATTCTAATCTTCAGCAAGTACAACATCCCTGCTTCTGACAATCTTCTTCTCAACTGGATCATACAATCTGTAACCAAATTCATCATGGCCATAACCCAAAAACACGCACTGCCTGCTTTTTGATTCCAACTTCGACCTCTCATCCTTTGGTATATGCACAAATGCCCCACATCCAAATACACATAAGTGCTCATAGGATACATCCTTTCCATACCAAACTCTGTTAGGAACATCACCATCCAAAGAAACATGTAGAGACAAGTTAATCACATAAGCAGCAGTATGTAAAGCTTCACACCAAAAGGAGTCAGATAACTTAGCTTCAGATAGGTGACATCTAACTCTCTCCATGAGTGTCCTGTTCATCCTTTCTGCCACGTCATTCAAAGGAGAAGTCTTAGGTGGAGTCTTCTGGTGCCTTATGCCATGAGATCTGCAATACTCATCAAATGGATCAATATACTCTCCCTCATTATCGCTGCGAATATACTTCAACTTCTTTTTTTACTGTCTTTCAACCAGTGCATGAAAGTCCTTAAAAACACCAAGGACTTGGTCTTTCCTCTTCAAAGAATAGACCCAAACTTTCCTAGAAAAATCATCAATAAACGTGACAAAATAAAGTGCACCACCATGTGAACTTACTTTAATAGGACCGCATACATCTGTATGAACCAGCTCAAGTGCTTCTGACTTTCTGGAAGGTGGATGACTCTTGAAAGAGACCCGTGTCTGCTTCCCTGCAAAACATTGACTACATTTGTCAAGTTTAACCTTCTTTACATCTTGTAGAATATTCTTCTTGATCAAGAATTGCAGTCCCTTATCACTCATATGTCTCAGCCTCTTGTACCACAACTCTATAGGTTTCTCATCTTGTGTCACATGTACCATGTCTCTGAAAATTGACGTCTGCAAAGTATAAAGATTATTGCTGCATCTCTTGCCTCGAGCAATAATCAATGAACCTATGGTAAGCTTCCACTGGCTGTCACCAAACGTGTTGTGATACCCTTCTTCATCGAGCCTTCTTGCAGAGATAAGGTTCAGATGCATGTCAGGTGCATACCTCACATCTGTCAGCTTCAATAGAGCTCCATTCGCATTCTTCAGAATGACGTCGCGTTTGCCTACAACGTAAGACAAAGAACCATTACTCATTCTCAAAGTACCAAAATCACCAGAAATATATGAAGAGAAAAAATTCTTATGGGAAGTAACATGAAGAGTTGAACCACTATCAACAAGCCAACAAGTATCGTCTCTAGCAACATTAACCATGTTAGCATCACAAACAACAAACATTTCATGTTGTGCAGCAGTTGCGACATTGTCATCTCGGTCATTTTTCTTCTCCTGTTTTTCCCCAATTTTATTCTCCTTCTTCAGCTGGAAGCAGTACTTCTTTATGTGTCCTTTCTTTCCACAGTGATGGCATTCCAAATTCTTATATCTCGATTTGGACTTGCTTCTGCTTTTATCTCTGCCCCTGTCACTCTTGAATTTACTCCTCCCCCTATTATCTGTGAAAAGAACCTCTGTATGAGAAGAGCAAGCCTGAGATTTTCTTCTCATCTCCTCATTGAGAATACCTTACTTAACAGTCTCTAAAGAAACAACCCCATTAGCTGTAGAGTTAGTAAGCGAGACACTAAATGTCTCCCACAAATCAGGCAAATTAGCAAGCAATAATAATCCAAAAATCTCATCTTCAAATTTAATGCCCATACTGGATAACTGACTAATGACCCCCTGAAAATCATTTAGAAAATCTGACACTGAATTGCCCTCCCTGAATCTCAAATTCATCAATCTTTCCAGAAGAAATAATTTACTACTTCTTGTCTTGGAGGCATAAAGATTTTCTAATTTTGCCCACAAACTACATGCATAATTTTCATCTTGAATATGGTTATAAACATTTTCATCCACAAACTTGTTCATGTTCAAATTCTCATTCTTCGTCAGACTTAGAATCAGGCTTTTCTTTGGCAAAAACTGGAAGGTGCATAGCCTTCACATATAAGAGATCTTTCATCATATTTTTCCATAGACTATAATTAGTCTCATTTAGACTAATCATACGGCTAGTACCAAAATCAATTTTGCTATCCACCATGTTGGTTCTGATACCACTTTGTTGGGATAAAATGCGGATAAACACTAATCTACTAAAAAAGATTCAACAACGAAGTATAGCCCAAACCGATCATGGAAGAAGCAACAAAACAACGACCAAGCAATCACAAATGCACGAGAAGATTTTTACGTGGAAAACCCCTCAAAACAATGAGGGTAAAAACCACGGGGTACTACGACCCAAAACTCAATCCACTATAATCAATGATATAAGTTTTCTCACGAGGGGCTACACAAAGCCAACCCTCCAACAATAATATCTCACCAAAGCTATATGAGAAAAACAAGGGAAAAATATCACCGATTGAATGCCCAAAGTGTGAATTAGGAGGAGATGCGTTCCGCCTCCTCGTTGGAATCGCATCTTGCTCTAGCCAAATGCTCGCAACCTTCTCTTCCTCTTCAACTCTTTCTTTTCTTCTTCTCCTTCTCTCCTCTCTTCTCCTCCTTCTCTCCTCTTGTTGTGCAGCCACGAAGAGAAGAGCACAAAAGAGAGCACACCTCTCTTTTCCCAAAAAACGGAACCCTAGAGAGAGAGACGTAAGAGGGATTGAGAGAGAGAGGGGGCACATCGCGTGCCCTCCTTTTCTTCCGCCCGTGCCCGTCACTTAAGTGACGGGCCGGATTGGGTCCACTTGAGGCTGGACCCGACCCAACACCTCCCATCCCTTTACCCGGGCTTGTTTTCAGTGCTTGAATTAGACTCTTCCGCGATGTTAAATTCGTCATACGTCGACAGCTAATCTGATTCTTCCACGATCCGGTGCATCCACACGCACCAATATGTTCGCCCCATATGATCATCCTCCAAGACTTGACACAATTTCTTATGAATACTTAGTGATTAATCGATGACTTATCTAATTAAGCAATTTAGAGTGCTAAAGAGGAACCACTTAATCTGCTACCGTTAGTGCCTCCTGTTTCGCTTTTAATATAGAAATGGTAGTATGCAAAGGGCAGCCCTTTGTCCGCCTCACCTTATAGAGGTAAACTTGAAGGGAATTGGGGGAAGGGAAGGTTTACAGGAACAGAGCATGTTAGCAGGAAGAGGAGGAACCGTTTTTAAGTGACTTACGAAGGTTATTCAGCAACTTTTTCGAGATATGAAAAGTTGGCGAATCTTCTCCAGATTTGCCGATTCAATGTGGAAATTGGGTAGCACTCCAAATAACTGTGCAGAAGTTTGCCCTTAAATAGTAGTAGCTAGTCCTGGCGAAGGACAGCTAAGCATAATTCTCATTTAGAGGCTGTATTTGTTTAAGGCTGAGCAGGCAGAGAATTTTCATGACAGATGTAAGATTGCTTAAGCTAGTGGAAAGTATTTTCTTTACCTTAAGAGGTGTTTGCCGTTTGGAAACACTTGAAAACCAGGATTTGGGGTGTTTTGATGCCATCAAATTTGGTTTTGAAGAAAACCTAGTTTTGACAGAACATGGTTAGTGGAAAATCTTGTCTCCTTTAGATTATTTAAAAACCCGGTTTTGATGTGTCACCCAAACCAAAAAAAAAAAAAAAAAACGAAGTTTCTAAAACTCATTAGAAAACTTGGTTTTCATAAACCTAGCTTTTACAGAACTGGACTCGAGGAGGTCTCAGGGCCACTATCCAACAACTCTTGCCTAGCCTACATAATAGCTTATTTTCAGCTTAGGATTTGACAACCGTGTCTCTTCTTTCTTTATCATGTACATCACCATTTTTGCTAAGTACATGATAAGAGATTTTATTGGTATCTCTTAATGTAACATATTTCATTTGTTGTGAAGAAATAATTGACCTGTTTCAATGGTTGCAGCAGTTAATAGTGCAATGTATCAATGTATTGCAGTGGAATCCGAGTAAAAATGACAGACGGAAGTCAAATCGTATCTTAAGAAAAATTAGACTACATAGTCTCAGTCTATGATTTTGTTGCTAATCGGTCTTTCCGTCGTGTGCATGTGAGTACAATAGGAAGGGATCGGTTGATTGATATTTTTCTCATTCTTCAGGTACCTTACTGTTCTATAGAATTTTCAATGAAAACAAGAGTTTAAATTGGAAGCCAATAGGCCTCTCTCGCACCCTTCCTCTGTCTTTCTCTTGTCCCAAGGGGCGTAGCGTACAGAGGTCGTTAGGCATGCCAAGCTTTTATTGCAAAATAGTGGATACTGCCAAACTGCGAGCCTTGAAGAGCCAACACTTTTTCGTGATGAAAACATGAAGATATCTTTGCGAGCTCGTGCCATGAAGCCTTTTCATTTTTTTTTTTTTTTTTCTGGGGGGTTTCACATTTAATTTAAGGCATGTCGTCGATGGCAATCTCTATAACTAAATATTCCGATGGCAATCAACGACGGACAGCTCTTTGTAACCGTGGACGGCGGTATTTTGGTAAGTTAAATCTTTTAAACATTTTGATACTGTGGTGGAGCCAGACAGCAAGAAATTACGAGGAAATGGGTCTGATTGAGGCAGCTCAAAGATTTACTGCCGCTTTCCAAGCCTTGCGACTTTTCCTAACAAAAAAGACGTCGTCGGAAGTGGCCCCTGGAAATGGACCACGTCAGTACATGTACATCGACGATAATACAGTGGAGATTCACTTTTTTTGGGAGAGAAAAGGTAGTATAGAGACACAAAAGGGAGGAGTATATGGTCCTCCTGTATCAGCTATTTCTCTAGAAGCTGGTATGGACTCTTCCTTCATGTCAGATATACCAACTCTGGAGACGAATAAATAAGATAGGGAAAGCATCCGGTAACAAGATCTATCACAAGAAAATCGGTGGCAACACCCCAATGCTGAACTTAATCTGCAGGCCCTCTCTTTTGAAACACCAGTCACACAACGTCCGGGTTGGGGCATTGTACGTTGGATACTGCCATATAACTTTAATTAGTAGACCAGAAATGTGGTCAGATTCCTTGATCGTCTTTGTAACGCCAACTTACGTAATCTGGACGGTAGTCCTGTGAGTCCATTTGAAAAAGACCAACTTACGTAGTCGGGACGTAGCGCTGTGAGTCCATTTGAAAAGACCAACTTACGTAGTCAGGACGGTAGTCCTGTGAGTCCATTTGAAAAAGTTGAGTCCATTTGAAAAAGACCAACTCACGTAGTCAGGACGGTAGTCCCGTGAGTCCATTTGAAAAAGACCACTTGAACGGAGCGGAAGAAATAGAGTGTGCCGTGGCAACGTTTACTTTCTTGATCGACTAACCCCTGGTGTGAACTGATTACTTTGACCGGCTTCCGGGACTTCACTAAAATTTCTGGTCTGATTTTAGTGCCGTCATATGAGTGCTTATAATTATGGAAACAAAAAATTATCTATTATTCTAGGACCTTAAATAATACATGAGGATGTAAGGATCAGCCCTGAAAAGTGATCGATGATGATAATTGTGGGGGAACTATATTTATCAAATCCGTTCAAATTACACGGTTAAGAGCACCATTCTTTTGTGAACCTCAAGGCACAAGGGCCAGATAATAATCCATCGAGGCATTTTGAACTAGAGAGCATGTGGTACTTGAGGCAAGGGGGCTTGGAGGCATTTCCACCCTCTTGCTTGCTCCTTTCAACATCTGCGCAACCCTTTTCATGTTGGGGCGATCCACCGGGTTCAGTTGTATTCACCACAGTGCTACAATGACCAACTTTCTAGCTATTTTCGTCTTCTTTTTCGGTGACAACTACAATGTTCCAATAATGTGGCTTCCATGAGTAGTGAAGTAGACCAGCTACTACAGCTCGCACGGCTTGATTGCAATGAACGACGAACAGCTCTTAGTAACGTAACAGCACCACGGTTGATAAGCCAGTGACACATTAATACTCATTAATTTGACCAATTATACAACAGTTGGTGCCTTACCAATGGTCTGACAAATATTCCAGGTGATATGAAACAGTTTTACATAGTTAAAAACCTGCGAAATGGCTAAAATTGAATAACTGTTCCTAAAAAATAGTCGCTACAGAAGCATTAGCCATGGTTTATATTGCAACAGTACTTAATCTTGCTTTAACAATGGTGTATCATGTATGGCGCTTTCAAGGACTATTTTTTGACTGTCAGCCATTCAGAAACATCTAGAATTTCAAACTCTACATATATATGTGTGTGTGTGTGTGTGTGTGTGTGTAGAGTTGGAATTTGCTGGATGCTAGAAGACTGCCAAATTGCTAAAAGAAGTCGCCACAAGAGTTAAGAATCATTGCTAAATTAAAAATTGTTGCTGAATCATAGACTATTGCTAAGAATGTTGCACAGTAAATATTGTTCTTGTGATGTCTCTCTGCTCAGGGGTAGCTACATATTCATCCGCATGTGTACTCTTATTAGCTGTATAATCGGATGGCCCAGATTGATTTTGATAAAAACAAAAAAGGGAGAAAGGCAACGACATCCACTCTGAGGAAGGAGCGCAAAACTGGTGCAAGGGGGGATACTTCATATATATATATATATATATTCCTTCCTTGATTAACCATGTTGAACACACGACATTAATGGAGTAATCTCCACGTGTCACAGTTATTGAGAATTTCTGAAATCCAAATATCCTACATGCAAAAAGAGTTGAGTTGGAGATGTTTGAAGAGAAGTGTGGAAATCTTTGCTTTCCATAAAGTGAGGGTTTCACCAGTTATTGTGCGATACGGAAGACTCTAAGGGATCAGCAGGAGGAAATATTGTAAGAGCAGTCGAAATGAAAAATTATCATAATTAATTTCCTCTAAAGATTGATAATTCAGGGTTTCGGTTTTTGTGCAAATTCGCCAGTTAACCATTTAAGCATTTTGATACTTACGGCAACTGTGTGGTGCAGCGAGACTGCGAGAAATTACAATCGAGGAAATGGTCTTATTGAGGAAGCTCAAAGATTTTATTGCGGCTTTCTTAGCCTTCAAATTTTCGAACCTGGTTCTGTAAGTCATCAGTGCACGATTTTTTTTTTTTTTTTTTGTGCAGAAGCGGTATGAAATGATCCCATTAAAATACATAAGATAACTTTTTATAAGGATTGTAAAAAAAAGTCTTCTTACTATTTAGTCAAAAGCAAAACAAAATTGACGTCGTCGGAAGTGCCGTCTGCAAAATTAATGTCAGATGTAACATCCGTTTGCATACAGTTTACCTCGCCTATGCTTTCATGGCCAATCAATTTTCTCAAACAAAAGCTTCTTTCGACCACACAATCGTCGTTTTCAGTCACATCTACATTTGGAATATTTTTCTAAGTTCATGTGCTATTCAAATATATCATTTCATGCCATACACTGTATATGGCATAAAAGAAGAAAAGGATATTGCAGTTAGGAATAAATTTGTTTTTAAAAAAAGCATTATGAATCGTATGTTATGGTTAAGAAGGGTCTTTTCTGGTCCACAATTGCAAATGGATGGAACAAACAAATCGGGCATGGGAATAGCTAAACAAAAGGTTACATGCGGCATTTTAGTAAAATAATGAAAAAGTGCTGGAGTGGAGAAGTGTTGTTTAGATCGGGAAATGGGACTGGCGGAAGAAGTTGTTTGTGAGAATATCAAATTCGCTTCTAATATGAGAGCTGTATTTCGTATAATAAGAGAGCTGTACTTCATCTTTGTGTTTCGTCATTTTCTTTTGCTTTTTTTTTTCCTCTTAGTTTCCTACCAAACATGCTACACTAATGTTCGCGTTGTTTATGAACAAGAAAAGTAGTATTTATAAGACTCTAATATGTTATATACTTGTTGAGAAATACGATAATTATGAGTATGTGAGAATTATCATGGAATGTCCATCCAAATTAGGCGGCAGAGTACATGCTGATTGCTAGTAGGAGTACAATTAGTTGAGAATTAACTTTCAGGCACAGGACGAGTAGAAGTACAATTAGTTTCTGACTCATCAAAGAACATGTTGAGGCATGGAAATACAAACTAGAAAGAGTTCGTTTGGATGGATGAACGCAGAGGAAGGCAAAACAGGGACAAAAAACGATCAAGGATAATCGTGTTTTGTTAGAAAAGAAAGGGAGGGAGAGAAAGAGAAAAGTAAATTTCCGGTCTCTTCATAAATGAAAAGATTTGAAGAGAAAGAACAATTTTTCAAAAATAACAATTTTCCATGCTAGTCTCTCCTTGATATCTCCTATCGATGGAGGCACCGATTGCCGCTTCTCTATTTTTCCGGTGGTCAATATCTCTTTTTTTGTTGTTTCTGCTACACGTAACTCTTAATAAATGTCAAGGGCATGCCAAAGAAAAAGTCAAAAGATTAAATTAGTCGGCTAATTTGGACCACGTAGTGGTGTTCCTCCGGCTAATAAACCATCTCCTCAATCTTGCCACCACTTTTCGTCTTCTGCTCTGCTCTCACTCTCGCAAGCGGTGAGGTGATGTGGCTTAAGCGGTGAGGTGATGTGGCTTCAGTTACTTGCAGCCATCGCCTCATTTCAAGTCATCTATGTTGTGGTTAGCAGAGGGTACAGTAGTCTTCTTGGTGGATATCAAGAGATGTTCAACATAAAATGCTGTCCATCATTCAGCTGCGGGGAAGTGAAGGAGATTTCATACCCCTTCAAACTCCAAGGATCAAAAGCCCTAGGCTTCCCACTCATCTGCCAGGATAACACCACCCTTCTCATCAACCTCACTCGGAATTACCCGGTACCACGATTCCAGGGCATCTACCATGTCAAGAAAATCAACGTCAGTTCAATGTACAATGCAAGCTGGATTCAAATTGCAGACCCAAATTTTGGGTCTAACGACTCTGCCAGCAGCGTCTGCCAGCTACCTCGCTACTCTACAGGAAGTGTCATGTTGGATCCTATAAGATTGTTGATAAAACCTGTCACGTGGGTGAGGTGCAGGAAAACTAGAGGCGATGGGCAGCTGGACCCAGCAACTTACCTTCCTCTCCCCTGTCCAGGCAACAACGCCTTCTCCTCCTCCTCCTCCTGTTCAGTACCGTGGCGTTCTTACCTTCTTTCCAATACCTCCGTGACAGTAGAACAACTCGACCGCTCCTGCCAGATCGTTGCTACTACGGTTATCTCATACGACAATAATGGCGACCAGGAAGGCCTTAATCTGACAGCCATCTCGAGTCAGCTGCAGATGGGTTTTCGGGTGGACTTGCGTTCTCTGTGTCATTTATGCGACAGCAAGATCGACGGAGGTTGCCCTCTGTTTTGCTTTGGTAAGTAGTCATTTCCCTATCCTCTGGCTTTTCTTGGGCATATTTTTGTAAGACTCATTCCATAGCACGTTCCCCATACATACGACCATTGGGGTCGAGGTGGATGGGGATTGGTGACCTCCGGATTGCACGCTAGTCTTATTAACTACTTAAGAGGAGACACCTAATTGAAGCTTGGATCTCTTCTACCGGCGTTTAATTTGTCAAAAATCCATATTGAACGGCCTAAGAAGAACGAATCCCACCATTTCCACGTCCTTATCGTCCTTATCACTGCTGGCATTTACTGAGTTTTAATTGTTCGTGCCTTTCTGTGCAGCTTTCACAAGTAAATTCTCCGAAGTCCATTCTTCTCCATATCAGGTTGCAACTTTGACATTTTGGCATTCACAACAGCATTGACTTTCTTTATTTTTGCGTTAGATATTTGGCTAATGGCACTGTCACAGCTTTTGTGGATAGCAGCACTTGGAGCCATAGGTCAGTTAATATACATATATATGTATATATACCCCGCTCAGATTTGAATTTTCATTTTTAGTACTGCGGATCACTTTTTGTTACTGTTGTCTTTTTTGTCATCAGTCTTCGGCATTGTGCCAAGAATTTTGGGCATATTATTTCTTGCCAGATTGCTGATATACAAACTTAAGAACAAATATTCTCCATCAGACAACGTGGAGAAGTTGCTCCAGAAATGCCAAATTCTCATGCCAAGACGGTATTCATATCCAGAAATCAAGATAATAACAGGACACTTCAAGGAGAAACTGGGGCAGGGAGGATTTGGCTCCGTTTTCAAAGGCAGCCTATTTGACGGTCGTGCTATTGCAGTGAAGTTATTGGGGAAAGCCAAGGGCACTGGCCAGGATTTCATCAATGAGGTTGCTACCATTGGTAGAATTCATCATGTCAACATAGTTTGTCTACTTGGCTTCTGTTCGGAGGGCATGACGAGGGCTCTCATCTATGAATTCATGCCCAATGGGTCTCTTGACAAGTACATATTTCTTCGTAATAATCGCAGAAATCATCTGCTTAGCTGGGAGATGCTATATAAAATAGCGTTAGGCATCGCCCGCGGTATAGAATATCTCCATCGAGGATGTGACATGTGTATCTTACATTTTGATATCAAGCCCCACAATGTTTTGCTAGATGAGTACTTTTGTCCCAAGATTTCAGATTTTGGCTTGGCGAAGCTTTCTCCAACGCAGAACACTATGACCCTCAGTGGTTACAGAGGGACCATAGGTTACATAGCTCCACAACAGGTCTCTAGAAACTTTGGTAGGGTTTCCTATAAGTCCGATGTGTACAGTTTTGGAATATTGCTGCTGCAAGTGGTTTAAAGAATATGGAAGCAGGATGTGTTTGCGCCTGTTGGTTCTAGCCAAACTTACTTTCCCGCATGGATTTATGATCGGCTGAGTGAGGGAGATGATGTAGGACTTGGTGAAGCCACAGAGATTGAAGAGGAAATTGTGAAGAAGTTACCGCTTGTTGGTTTGTGTTGCATACAGATGATGCCAGCAAACCGTCCATCAATGAGCCAAGCTATTGAGATGCTGGAAGGAAGTTCAGACACCCTGCAGCTGCCTCCCAGGTCCTTTTTGATGTTGGCTGATGAAATGTCAAATAAAGAATGTTCCAATAAACTATCAACATGCAAAAGTGATGTGGAAGAAGGTACTTTTTATTCGAAAAGTAATTGCTCTGCAGGTTCCAGTAGTGGTGCCATATAATATATATGGTGAACCTCTAGCTTAGACGATTGTCTGTGTACGGTATACATTGAACTTGTAAGGAAAGGCGTTGGCCATGTCTATGCCAGTATGCTAATATGCTTTCCAGTATTTCCTATTTTGATGAAGCCAACTACTATCAAGGTGTCAACACCTTCCAATTTCCAGTATAGTTTTGTAATAGTGCTGCTACAAATGACTCGAAGAACAAAAACATGGATGTGCTTCCATTTGGTTCTTGTCAAATTTACTTCCCTGACTCGATTTAAGATCGACAGGATGTAGAAATTAGTAAAACTACTGAGATTGAAGAAGAAATCATTAAAAAATTAGCACTTGCGGGTTTGTGCTGCTGATACAGATGGTGTCAGCAAACCATCTCTCCACGTGCCAAGTTATGGAGATGCTGAAAGGAAGCTCAGATGCCCTGCAGCTGCCTCCCAGCCCCTTTTCATGTCTCAAATGAAATGTGTCATAAAGAATGTTCCATACTATCAATATGCCAAATTGATGTAGCAAAAGTTACTTATTTACGAGAAAATAAAAGGTATGCAAGCTCCAGTTGTGGTAGCATACGATACGGTGAACTTCGCGTACGTATTAGTACTTTGGACTTACTGTGTTGTTGGGGATGGCGATGAAAATATGTCAGCCCTTTCCTGCGTTTCCTATTGCCATGCCTATCAGCTCCCTTTCGTTCTAAAATGCATCAATTAGACGTGGCCGTTGATGTTATTTTAAGAAAATTCATCTTTTAATATGCGAGTTTGTGCTTGCGTATGTCGACGAACATGTAAAAGGAATCGTTTGGCAGTAGAAACACTCTATAAATGATCCATAAATCTAGTCTTATATTTGGATAGATTTATAAGACATTCAAATAATGTCCTTACAGCCAAATAACCCTAGATTCACTGGGACCATTTTATATTTATTTCATGCTATGCTGCATGTTGGATACAGCAAAACTCAAACAAGTTCAAACTCAACCTGGTTATATGGGTCATACTAGTTTACAAAATTTTCGTGTGCCATTAAGTTATGATGGAAATACCCCTAATTCATATAGAAAAAGAAGGCTTTTTGTGAAGACAAAAGTGGAAATAAAAAAAATAAAAAGACTATAAAGGACATTCCTTTTAAAAAATTACCAAAAATGTCTCGCTGCTCTTACTGCCTATATGTGTTGGGTGCACACTGCAATCTGGATTCAAACACCAAAACAAGGAGAACGGCATCTTGGTTATCATGCAGTACATTGACATATCGAGGAGCCGCATGAAACAAAGTCCAAAAAACATAAAGTTCAGGACAATCATTGTTTGTGGAGATCAAAGATACATTATAATGAATTGAATATTACTTTGGCTGATAACTAAAATGGGCAGCCTATTCCTTCCATCCCAAGTTTTTAAAAATTATCAAATTTTACTACATAATATTTCTAAAAATAATTATTCGGCTCCTGGAAAATTAAAATCAGTGGATAAGCTTTACCTCCGTGGCAGGTCCTCCTTATTGGAATTTAACACTACAGCTTGGTACAATGACTTCAAGATTGAACGCCCAACAAAAGTTGGAGAAACCCCACATACATGTTCGTTGATAAGTATCCCGACTCTTTGCTTACCGTGAATTCAGGGTTTTTATCAATCATTGAACGTGATGTACAAGTACCAGAATCTGATGGAGCAAGTGGAAAAATTCTAAGTGCAATTAAGAAGAAAAAATTAAGAAAAGTTAGCATAGTTTCCACTAAATTAAGACTAATATTTCGGGGTCACTGGAATATTACTGTTTTCTTAAGCATTTTGATACTTATGATAACTGTGTCGCTGGTGTAAGACTGCAAGAAATGAGGAAATTGTTATTGTTTTACTGCAGTTGGAGATAAGGATATCTAAGTCTAGCTAGACTTCGCCTCTCAGCCTTTTATCTTTTTTTAACTGTGAAAAGAAAAAATTGTATATGCAAATGCAAACTGGTACACGAAATTTTCGTGTGTTATTATGGTTATGACGAAAATGACCCTAATTCACACAAAAAACTTTTTGCCAAGACAAAACTGAAAAAAAAAAAAAAAAAGACTGTGAAGGACATCCTTTTAAAAAAAAATACCAAAAGATGTCTCCCTGCTCTCACTGCGTATATGGGTTGCGTGCACACTGTAATCTGAATTCAAACACCAAAACAAAATTCAGAGTCGGCTGGCTTTACTACCAATGCGCCAGTTTCTATTGGCAAATCAAAAGGCATATTTTCTTTGAGAAAAGAACAGGCCTCTTTGCGTGGTTCCGTCAAACTTCCACCTATATCCACGGTATGAGACTTCACTGGATTCATTATCATCAACGCGTGATATATTTGTACAAGAGTCAGGTAGAATTTTTGGGCACTACGGAAGCAAGAGAATATCTTCACAAGTGAAGAGGAGCATAATGCTCTGCACACTTGGCCAGCTAGTGATGGCTCTGATGTTTATAGTTGGCCCTAACCAGGGAAGAGAAGCTCCCTTGATCTACATTCTGGATTGGTTTGCAAAATACATTCTGGTTTGGTTGCAAGATAAAGTTAACTGCATGAAGGCAGTTTGGAAGAATGAGGAGGAAGATACCAAGATGAAGAAAGGATGCAATGCCCATAATTAGAGGAGATAACGCTGAAATGTCTCTTTTGCTCCATAGGGGAGGCTGAAGCCCTCCCTCCTCAGGGTTAGGGCTACTTCGGTGGCGGGTTGACGCCACAAGAGACTCGCTGCCTACCAGCCTTTTCCCTTACCGTTGCACCAACCTCCGATGTGTATTTTGCCCCACTAGTTCAAATTTGTAAAAGGAGAGCCTAGGCTTGAAAGAATCTTCAAAAATTAAGTTGCGTACACACCATCACAAGGTGAAGGCGTTGGGGAAGGAGGCATTTTTGATAATTTTCATTAACTTTTTTATAACCTTATTTATCCTTTTAAAAAGTTTGTTTTTTTATTTTACGGAAAGTATTTTGGTCATTTTCATGCGCAAGTTGGAATCTTCACCAATAATGCAGGATGAAAAAGGCGCCTTAAGGTGGAAGATTTACCAGTCTTACTTTAATTGGGGGCCGCTTGGCATTTTTGGATGTTTGGTATTGTGCACTTTGCTGTCTTTATGCGATGCATCCCTCAATTCCTTTCTTTGTACATAGCCTCCATTTTTTTTTGTTATTGGACAGCCTACCTCCCCGTCGAGTCCTTATTGGAATTTAGCACTAAGGTCATGTTTGATGGCCTGAAAATTTTTTTCGAGAAAAAAATTCCGGGGTTTGCTGGACACAAAAAAAATTTCTGCTCTGCTGGTCATCTGTGGAACAGCTAACATAACAATGAAGATCCTTATATTCTGCACAATCCTGAGTATTTTCGCCTCTAAATCACTTTATTCTATTCCAAGATTCCGAGCTGTTGGAAAAGCAAGCATATAATAGAATCCTGAGTATTTTGTTCCGCCTTGCTAAACAAAAAAAAAAAATGACGGAAAGAGGGGTCATCGTAGGGTAAGCATTTTTGGCAGGAAAAAGTTGTTTGTGTTTCATGTCATCGTAGAAAACTATATCAAAACGGAACGGTAAATTTTGATCCATACACAGTAAAATCCATGTGTATCAAACCCGGCCTAAAGTAATCGCGCTTGCTACAATGGCTTCAAGATTGAACACCCAACAAAAAGTTGGAGAAACCCCACATGCGTGTTCCTTGATAAGGATCCCGACTCCTTGCTTACCATGAATTCAGGGGTCTTGTTAATCATTGTGCGTGATGTACAAGAATCTGATGGAGCAAGTGAAAAAATTCTAAGTGCAATTGAGAAGAAAAATGAAGAAAAGTTAGCACAGTTTCCACTAAATTAGGACTCATATTTCGGGGTCCAAGGAATACTTGCTCTTTTAAGCATTTTGATGCTTATGATAACTGCCAAGTCTAGCTAGACTTCGCTTCCCCCGCTTTATCTTTTTTTTTTAACTGTCAAAGGAAAAAGTTGTACATGCAAAAATGCCAGTCTGCAAGCATCAATGTTTGATTTTTGTATAGAGTATGTAAGCACGTCCATCGTAGACAGAGACCGTCCCAGCAACATTTTCCGAACCAAACTTTTCCAACGTTGATTAATTCTACCCATCAACGTCGTTTTTCTTTCCAATCACGCGTTCAGACGCGGAATGGATTGAACATGGCGGAAGTTGGCGTCCGGGTGACGTATGAAGGTCTGATTTTACACCTTGAAAACCAAGTTGTTGTTGTTTGGCAAGGAATAGAAAAACCAAGCTGGTGGTTCCTACCTAATTTCATATGAAACATGTCATATAAGTAGTTATCATAATTATGGAAAACAAAAAATTATCTATTATCTTAAGAACTGAAGAAACAGATGCGGATGTAAAGATCAGCCCGGCCAAGTGAACTCTGAGCTATGATAATTATGAGAGCATTATATTTATCAAATCCATTCAAATTACACGTGATTACACGTATAAGAGCACTTTCATTAGCTTATGAACCGCAAGGCACAAGGGCCATATAGTAATCCATGGAGACAGTTAGAACTAGAGGTCGGTCATGTGGTACCTGAGTCAAGGGGGTTTGGATGGTCCACAGTGTTTAGTTGTATTCACCACAGTGCTACAATAATATTGGTTCCTAGAGTTAGGTGATCGACGTACTCCATGAGTAGTTAAATACAACACCAGCTTCTAAAGGAACGATGCAATCAACGACGAACAGCTTTTAATTAGTAACGTAAGAGCACCACGGTTGTTAAGTCAGTGACGCATGCATTAATATACTCATTAATGTAAGAAATTGTACTACAGTTGGTGTGTTACCAATTGTCTGACCAATTAGTTATGCAGGTGATATGTCCCTAGTTTTATATAGTTAAAAACCTGCCGCATAACTAAAATTGAAGAACCCTTCCCAAAAAATAGCCCTTACTGAAGCATCAGCCATGGTCTATAGTGCAACAGTACTTAATGTTGCTTTAACACTGGCGCATAGTGCTTCCAAGGGCCATTTATCCTTCAGCCATTATCTAGCATCTAGTAGATTCGATAGAGAGAGAGAGAGAGAGAGAGCGTTTAAATTTACTGGATGCTAGAAGAATTTGCCCAATAGCTAACAAAATCGCCGTTGGAGTTAGATTATATCATTCCTAAATTAAAAATTTTTGCTGAATCATAAACCATTGCTGAGAATTTTGCACAATAAATATTGCTCTTGTGATGTCTATCTGCTCTAGCTGCAGTTTCAGCCGTCTATCCTGTATAATAGGATGGCCCTGATTGGAGGAAGGAGGAGGCATCGTCCTTTCCGCATGAGGAAATATATTTCGTCATTGAAAAAGTACTAAAGAAGAGTGGTTGACGTTGCCAACCACTCCATTTGGTCTTCAACGTGATTGACGGGTGTGCTCTCCACTGCAGGGCCAGGCACATCTGCACTTGGAAAAATTTTCCACATCTGCTACTCAAATATATCATTTCCTGTCATACAATTTATATGAGATATATATGATATTCCGGTTAGGAATAATTTTATTTTTAAAAACCATTATGAAAGCGTTTTCTTTGCCGTTATGTTATGATTGAGAAGGGTATTTTCTGGTCCACAACTACAAACGAATGAAAGAAACAAATGAGGCATGAGATGAGAACAAATACGCAGTTGAGAAATGAAGAAGAAGAGTGGTTGGGGTATTTTAGAAATTTTTTTAAGTTAACCACATTTTTATTTTTTAACATTTTCATATTCACCTTTTCATCTTCTTAAAACTCTTTATTTATTTTTCACTTTATTAAAAGCATTTTGGTCACTACACACCCAACATATGATGTTGCTTGGGGTCATCTATTAAGATAATGAAAAGGTGCTTGACAAGTGCTTTTTTTTTTTAGAAAAAAATTATTTAATTTAAGACAATTTTAGATCGGCTCAGTACTGAAAACTGGAGGCTTGTGTTTTCCTGTTATGATTGATACTTATTATATATTATATATTCATCTTTGTGTTTCGTCATTTTCTTCTTTTTTTGTTTTCATAGTTTCTTACCGAACATACTACAAGAGTGTTTGTGTTCTTTATGGAAAAGAAAAGTAGTCTTTATAACACCTCTAATATGTTATATACCTGGTGAGTTAGAAGTAGACAATATGTCGGCCCTGAAACATGTACAATCCGCCAGCATCTCTGCTACCATGGGGCTAGAGTGGGCAACTGCTCACTCTAACTTACGTAAACCTTGATAAAAGTTTTATTATCATGTGTTCAACTCTAGCCTAACCATATGGAATGCCTACACCAACTCCAGATTAGTACCCTTTAGCTCAAAATGTATCCAATCCATTGCAATAAAAAGATAGATCATTGACCTTTTGGCTCCACCACTGAATCCCGCCTATGCATATATAAATTAGGATCGGGAAGTGAAATATGATAATTATGAGTACGTGACAATTATAGTATCCATGCAATTATGGGGTAGAGTACTAATTACGAGTAGAATACAATTATTTGTGAATTAACTTCGAGACTCTCGTAATAATAATCAAAGAAGACATTTCCAACGAGGGGTTATGTTATGTGGTGCTTGAGACAAATGGGTTTGGAGGAGTTTCCAACATTTCGGTTGCGCCTTCCAACATCTGCACAACCTTTTTCATATTCGGGCGATCCGCGGGCTTCAGTTGTATACACCAAAGGGCAACAACAACCAACTTCCTTGCTATTTCATCTTCTTCCTCCATCACAACGACTCCAGCCCCAAGCTCATGTTGCATATTCACACGGTTATAAATCCATTCCGGGAAGTAAACTTGGCTCGTATGCTCCACATTCACATCGACATTCTTTCGCTTTCCCACCATCTCTAGCAGCAGCATTCCAAAGCTGTAAACATCCGACTTGTAGGATACATTCCCAAAGTTTCGAGACACTACTTCCGGTGCAATGTAACCCGCCGTGCCTCTAGCAGCCGCCATAGACACAATACTTTGATCCTTTGAGCAGAACTTTGCCAAACCAAAATCAGAAATCTTTGGCGTGAATTTGTGGTCCAAAAGAATATTGTGGGGCTTGATGTCGAAATGAAGGATGCGTTGATCGCAGCCTTGGTGCAAGTACTCGATGCCTCGAGCTATGCCCACAGCAATTTCATGCAATTTGCCCCATCCCAACTCGCAGGGCTTTGATTCCGAGGAGAAAATGATTTTTTCCAATGAGCCATTGGGCATGAACTCATAGACAAGAGCTCGCTTAAATCTTTCTGCGCAGAAGCCGAGAAGTCTGACCACATTAACATGGTGAACCCTCCCAATGGTGGCCACTTCATTGATGAATTCATCTCCGTTACTTTTGGAGGTCTCCAGTGCCTTGACGGCTACTGGAAGTCCATTGGGCAGCCTTCCTCTGTAAACACTTCCGAACCCTCCCTCTCCTAACTTTTCTCGAAAATGGTTGGTCATCTTCTTTAGGTCTGAGTAAGAGTATCTGTTGGGATTGAGAGATTGGTAGTTGCTCAAAAAATTTTCGACCTCATTCTGGTCTAATTCCCAGTGTCCTCCATATTTGTGATCCCAGTAATAGAAAGACACAGCAAGTATTGCTGACAAGACGATGGTCGCCATAATTCCTTCATTTCAAAATATGACAAGCCAAAGTGAGGGATCATCGAACATAATTGGCACCACAGAAACTGTTAAGTCAAATGCTGTAATCCAAACAGTGTTAATTTTCTTGATTTTTGTTTATCTAACAAGTTATAATAAAGGGAAAGAATTAAAAGAAATTTACCTACGATGGCAGCGCTGCTGAATCCCCCTATTTCAAAATTAAAAAGAAAACAAAGAAAGATGTGAATTGATAGCATAGATATATATATATATAGGGGTCGAGAGAGAGAGAGAGAGAAAAACTGTGCGTGGCGACCTTGGTTAAGGTGGGGAAGCTTGAGACAGGCCGTGGCGTTGGTTGTGGGGTTGCGGCCGCACAGCTGACCCCCAATGCAGGAACGGCAGTCGAAGGGAAGCTCCCATTCCAGTGTCAGGACCCTTGTAAAATTGAAATCGTAAGTGGAATAGCCTTCGTCGAGGGTGGCCGTCGTTTCGAGCCTGTTACAAAAAGGAAGCTCGGCGGCGAGGGACTCAACAGAATTGACTGCATAGATGTGAGCTGATTCAAATGTGCTCAAGCAATCAACGAGGAAGGAATCGCTGTTGTTATTGTAACCCTGAATTGAGGAGGCATCAGCGGAACTGCAGTTGAAAAGCGAGTAGTTTGAACTTCTGTCGTATTGGCGAAACGGAGAAGAGGAGAGATTGAAGGGGATGATGGTTCGGTTGATCAGGCATCCTTGTGGGTCGCTAATCTGCAGAAAATTCCGTATATAGTCGATTGACTGCACATAAAAGTCTCCTTCGTAGGGTAGATTGATAACAGTCTTGTTGTCTGCAGTACATCTAATCTCAAACCCAGGGACGCCGCAGATGGATTGTTGGTTCGCGTTCCTGAAGGGATACCTGATCTCAGGCTCCCCTTCTCTGCAATGGGCAATTGGGCACTCTTCAAAAAAGTCACCGACAGTAGCATCTGCGGCAGCTTCTGATAACAAAGCAAGCATGAGAAGAATCTGCCATGCTATTGTTCTATTCATGATAGAGCTAACGATCAGAACGGGGAAGATGATGCACCAGTTAGGAGGGTAAGGGAGACCAAGCAAGTTCACGTGATTCTGTTGCCCAAATTGCAAATTAAACAGTGTTTAGTATGCCAACACAGTTCAAAATGAAATATGATGCTACTGATGTCCTCAACATTATTTAAATTTTTGAAGACATCTATTTAAAGACCCATAAGGTTGTTGGTGAGAAAGAAATTCTAAAATAAACTAAAAGCTTTTTAAACTCCGCACAGCAGACTTCAGTTTGAGCTAGACTTGAAAATATCATGACATCAAGTTCATTAATTAATTCAAGTTCAAGTTGAGCATGAGCTAAACGGGATTCAAAGCACATTGGCGTTTAGTATCTTTAATAACTTTCGACATGTTTAAGTCCACAAAGCATATAGCCGGGGCGGCATTTGTAAGTTTTTTTTTTTTATTGACAAAAAGGTACCATGATCCAGATTCTTTTTCAATATAAATGAAATTATTATTGCCGAGTTCACATCTACTTCAAGTATAAAGTTACTCAACCAATTAATTTTAAAAAATTATGTCCAACTACTCGTCAAACAGCAGAATCAGAGCAGCAAATTCGTGATGAGTCTAAGGCTACATTTTGACAACAAATACACCCCTGCCTTATCCTCCAACGTCGTCCTTACAGATTTGCAAACCATTTGTAAGGGCTCTCAAGGATCAAACCATTTCTTGCATCTGCGCTCAGTTAGAAATTTAAGTTGACTCAGGAACTAAAAATTTATGCAGTACAGATTCAGAACGGTGAAATAGCTATTCCAAGGTGTAGGGTAATAATCAAATATCGTGTCCAAATTAAAATCCTTGAATTAGAAAAACACTGAATACACAATTAAAACCGACAAATCAAAACGCCCAAATGTACAATCAAAGGGGCAAATGGGAAAAAGCAGAAAACGAGAGAGAAGGAGACTCACCGCGGCGGAGATGAGCTGCACAGGCTACAGGCACGCTTGTCCTGCTGCTCATCCTGTTTCTAACGGGATCTTCCTTAAAGCAGACGACCGGCGGGAGAAAGTGGGGAAACGGCGGGAAGAAAAAGTGACGGGCGGGCTTTTTTTGGCAAAACCTAGATGATGCAGAGAGGAATTGCGTCACCGAACAAACGAAACAAGCTTATGCTACCTCTGTGACACAGCACCCCAGGCCTTATAGAACGGCAGAAGGACCTACAGCAACTCTTTTCTTTTCTGCAACGCATCATGACTATGTGCTGCAGAATTTCACTTATCTTGTTGACTGAAGCTCAGTTTTGACTTGGTAGGTTGTGAGTAGACGACGGGTTTTCACATGGTGGGCCAAGATCAATAATGCATGTGCCCGTCTTATCCAAGCGTCTTGCGATGCAACGCGATTGAGCAATCACTCGGTCTTCCCCAACGGGGTCCTTCCCTCTTTCTAGTCAATTACGCTTGCCCCTGTGAGTAGGGTCGGAGAAAAGAATTTCCTGCAGGGAAGGACAGGGACAGGTGTCCCAGGAAATGTTTTGGCGTTCCCCCAAATAAACCCACCTCAAATCTCATGAAACCCTCTTCCTTTCTCTCTGCTCTGCTCTCTCGCTCTCTCTCTGTGGAGTCGTAGGCAATGTGGCTTCAGTTGTTTGCAACCATCGCCTTGTTTGAAGCCTTCGTTCTGTTTTACGTAGATTACTATTCTTCTCCTCCTTATCGATCATACCGCAGGTGGGAGAATGGAACATGCAGCCCATCGTTCAGCACGGTGATTAAGGATCTCGTACCCCTTCAAACCCAAAGGATGCGTCTCTCTGGCTTCGAGCTTAACTGCCACAATAACACCAACCTACTCATCAACTCACTATGTATTACTCCAATTCAAGCAGATACAGGCCCTGAAGCTGCCTCCCAAGCTTTCCTTGATGTTCTCAGGTGGAACACCAAATAATGAATGATGTAGTATACAATCGATATGCGAAATTGAAGAGGAAGAAGTTACTTCTACACTGGGAAGTTCAATGGCCTGCCTGCGCAGGTAGTGGTCGAATGCATCTAATATGGTGAACGTCTGTATATGGTACAGTAATGGACTTAAAATTCTGTGAGGAATAGAGGATAGTAATGAAACATCAATACTTTCCTGTGAGCAATTTCCTGCACAGACTCTACACAAGGTGGTTTTTATAAATTGATGGTCAGCTATTTTATCATTTACATATTGGTGCTTTCTAAGAGTCTAAAATTTGCCCCAAAACTTTAAAAGCTTCACCATTATACAATACAATATTGATGTACTTTGTCCATATGTGTTAGTTTTTACAATGAAGTGATTTAAAATTTGTCACAAAAGATTTCAGTTTTTGGGAAAATTTGAGAAATGAGTTTATGTGACACTGTGGAAGATAATTCTACATTGAGGAATCTTTAATTATTTATAAGAAAAGCTCGTCGAGTGATTAATTGTTGTGGTTTTCTTCCTTCTAAAGCCTGCAACCGAACTTACTAAAAGGTGGGTTCGCAAATCAGGAGCACCAACCCGGTAGTATACTGAGTTGTTATATTAATATCCGAGTCAGTTCTAGATTGATGTAAGATATCGACATAACTATCTGTCGTCCATCATATGATTTGGAGAAAATTCTAGACCCCAACATTGCGCTTTGCATTTCAAGACCCCGTGATGTTGGCAATCCGATTCCAATCGATTTTACAACTTGAGATCATACTCCATAACTTTTAGGCGGATAGAAGTGGTTTAATTTAATTTAGCTAATTTCAACATATGTCAGTCAGACTTGGATTCACCCGATTATCGCCTAAAAAAATATGTAACATGGCATGTTATAATGTGCAATTGGATATTGGTAGCTGACACGGCTTCATAATGTATTGGTGAGACATGCAAATGAATTTGCTTATGTGTGTATTCGTAATATTAAGAGTGATGCATTGTCTTTAATTATGCTAAAAGTCGTGAAATGGTCATCTTAGTCGTGAGGTAAAATTAATAAAGGCTGGAATCAAGGATTGCTTGCGCCAATTTCTACCGGTACAGGTCGAAGCTAAGTAAAGAATACAAACTAATGATCGTCTTGAATAACAAGATATGGTTAGCTTCTTAGATCCAGAGATTGCTTTGAATTTGTTGACAACACTGATGCTTATGCGACAGGAGATTCCCCGTAACATGTTATCATGTGGAGAAGATTTAATCATGGTATTCTCATTGGAGATGCTTTCATGAAACAATCAAAAGTTTCTTTAAGCAGTTCGTCAATGGAATAAGCATATAGCCTTAAGGAAGCATCGAGTGTGTGTTTCGATCATTTCAACAATCTTTCACACGAGAAAAGGTTTAACAGCAGTAATACCGATCCATCTCCTTAAGAGACATTTGGATGCAAAATATGTGCATTCTTTTTTTTAATTTTTGGTGAGATGTTTGATTATAATTAAATTAGTTAAAAGAAATCAGTTAAACGAGTTAAAAGAAACAAGATAGTTTAAGGTAATCAAAACAAATTAAGCAAATTGATTCCGAGCTTGATGCTGTAAGAACTCAAACCTGTTCTATAGAGCTCGACTTGTTTGAGTTGGAGCTGAGCACAAGTTTTTAAAGTCGAGTCTAGCTCAAGTATGGTCAACTCGAGCAAGATTCGGCTCGTGGGCAGTCCTAGTTCCCAATAACATGGTTAAGTGAATTGATAGCATATTATATATATATATATATATATATATATATATATATATATATAGAGAGAGAGAGAGAGAGAGAGAGTGCGTGGCGACCTTGGTTAAGGTGGGGAGGCTTGAGACAGGCCGTCGCGTTGGTTGTGAGGTTGCGGCCGCACAGCTGACCCCCTTTGCAGGAACTGCAGTCGAAAGGAAGCTCCCATCTCAGTTTCAAGAACGTTGTTGTAAAATTTAAATCGTAAGTGGAATAGCTAGTAGAGTCGAGGCTGGCCGTCGTTTCCAGCCTGTTACAAAAAGGAGGCTCGGTGGCGAGGGACAAATCAGAATTGACCGCATAGATGTGAGCTGATTCAAATGTGCTCAAGCAATCGACAAGGAAGGAAGCGCTGGTGTTAAGGTAACCCTGAATTGAGGAGGCATCAGCGGAACTGCAGTTGAAAAGTGAAAAGTTTGAAATTTCGTAGTATCGGCGAAACGGAGAAGAGGAGAGATTGAAGGGGATGATGGTTCGGTTGATCAGGCATCCTTGTGGGTCGCTAATCTGCAGTTGGTTGTGTCTATAGTCGATTGACTGCACATAAAAGTCGCCTTCGTAGGGTAGATTGATGACAGTCCTGTTGTCTGCAGTACATCTGATCTCAAACCCAGGGACGCCGCAGATGGATTGTTGGTTCACCTTCCTGAAGGGATACCTGATCTCAGGCCCCCCTTCTCTGCAATGGGCAATTGGGCACTCTGCAAAAAAGTCGCCGACAGTAGCATCTGCGGCAGCTTCTGATAACAAAGCAAGCATGAGAAGAATCTGCCATGCTATTGTTGTATTCATGATAGAGCTAACGATCAGAACGGGGAAGCTGATAGCACCAGTTAGGAGGGGAAGGGAGACCAAGCAAGTTCACGTGGTTCTGTTGCCCAAATTGCAAATTAAACAGTGTTTAGTATGCCAATCACACAGTTCAAAATGAAATATGATGCTACTGATGTCCTCAACATTATTTAAAATTTTGAAGACATCTATTTGAAGATCCATAAGGTTGTTGGTGAGAAAGAAATTCTAAAATAAACTAAAAGCTTTTTAAATTCAACCCTGCTTGAGCACAGCAGACTTCAGTTGAGCCAGACTTGAAAGTATCATGACCTCAAGTTCATTAATTAATTCAAGTTCAAGTTGAGCATGAGCTAAACGCGACTCAAGGCACATTGGCGTTCGGAATCTTTAATAACTTTCGACATGTTTAAGTCCACAAAGCATATAGCCGGGGGCGCATTTTTTTATTGAAAAAAAGGTACTGCGATCCAGATTCTTTTTCAATATAAATGAAATTATTATTGCAGAGTTCACATCTACTTCAAGTATGAAGTTACTCTAACAGTTAATTTTAAAAAATTATGCCCGACTACTCGAAAAACAGCAGTACTTGAGACCAGAGCAGCAAATTCGTGATGAGTCTAAGGCTACATTTTGACAACAAATACACTCCTGCCTTATCCTCCAACGTTGTACTTTATGAACTTACAGATTTGCAAACCATTTGTAAGTGCTCTCAAGGATCAAACCATTTCACGCATCTGGGCTCAGTTAGAAATTTAAGATGACCCAGGAACTAAAAAATTTATGCAGTACAGATTCAGATCGGTGAAATAGATATTCCAAGGTGTAGCGCAATAATCAAATCATGTGTCCAAATTAAAATCCTTGAATAAAAAAAACCCTGAATCCAGATGTACAATCAAAGGGGTAAAAGGAAAGAAGCAGGAAAACGAGAGAGAAAGAGACTCACGCGGCGGCGACCCACGAAGATGTAGAGACGAAAGATAAAGATGAGGGGACGACGGCGGAGAAGAGCTATGCTACAGCAGGAGATGAGCTGCACAGGCCACACGCACGCTTATCCTGCTCCTCATCCTGTTTCTAACGGGATCTCCCTTAATAAAGCAGACGGCCGGCGGGAGAAAGGGGGGAAACGGCGGGAAGAAAAAGTGATGAGAGGGGTCTTTTTGGCAAAACCTAGATGATGCAGAGAGGCATTGCGTCACTAAACAAAAGAAACAATCATATGCTACTTCTGTAACACAACACCCCAAGCCTCGTAGAACGGCAGAAGGATCTACAGAAACTCTTTTCTGCAACGCACCATAACTCTGTGGTGAAGAATTTCACTAGTCTTGTCTTGTCTTGCACAGCTCCTTTGCCGGTTGAATCAGTTTTGACTTGGTCGGTCGCCAGTAGACAACGAGGTTTCACATGGTGGCCCAAGATCCTTACCTGTATGTGGTTAGTTTTTACAATGAAGTGATTTAAATTTTGTCAAAAAAAAAAACTTCAGTTCTTGTGAAAATTTGAGAAATGAGTATGTGTGACACTGTGAAAGATACTTCTACATCGAGAAATCTTTAATTATTTATAAGAAAAGCTCGTTGAGTGATTAATTGTTGTGGTTCTCATCCTTCTAAAGGCTGCAACCGAACTTACTAAAAGGTGGGTTCGCAAATCAGGAGCACCAACCCGGTAGTATTCGGGGTTGCTATATTGATATTAGAGACAGTTCAATAAAATATATGGATTGTTGTAAGATATGGGCCATAAGTATTTGTCGTCCATCATATGATTTGGAGAAAATTATAGACCCCAACATTGTGCTTTGAATTACTAGACCCCGTGATGTTCTCAATCTGATTCCAATCGATTTTACAACTTGAGATCATACTCCATAACTTTTAGGCGGATAGAAGTGGTTTAATTTAATTTAGCTAATTTCAACATATGTCAGTCAGACTTGGATTCACCCGATTATCGCCTAAAAAAATATGTAACATGGCATGTTATAATGTGCAATTGGATATTGGTAGCTGACACGGCTTCATAATGTATTGGTGAGACATGCAAATGAATTTGCTTATGTGTGTATTCGTAATATTAAGAGTGATGCATTGTCTTTAATTATGCTAAAAGTCGTGAAATGGTCATCTTAGTCGTGAGGTAAAATTAATAAAGGCTGGAATCAAGGATTGCTTGCGCCAAATTCTACCGGTACAGGTCGAAGCTAAGTAAAGAATACAAACTAATGATCGTCTTGAATAACAAGATATGGTTAGCTTCTTAGATCCAGAGATTGCTTTGAATTTGTTGACAACACTGATGCTCATGCGACAGGAGATTCCCCGTAACATGTTATCATGTGGAGAAGATTTAATCATGGTATTCTCATTGGAGATGCTTTCATGAAACAATCAAAAGTTTCTTTAAGCAGTTCGTCAATGGAATAAGCATATAGCCTTAAGGAAGCATCGAGTGTGTGTTTCGATCAGTTCAACAATCTTTCACACGAGAAAAGGTTTAACAGCAGTAATACCGATCCATCTATGTTGACCTTTCATGCACATTCTCTTATTTCTTTGTTCATGTTGATGATGGCTTGTACATGGAAGCACTTGTCCCATTCTGGAAGAACCCTTTATGGATTTGAAAACAAAATTTCTTGCGAAAGATCTTAGCAGACTTGTAGGAATCGAGCTTCTCTTCAACAAGGAAATAAGGTTTTTGTGTAAATTAAATGTGGCAAATAAGTTTCGCAAAGCCAATAGTGGGGAATTGCAAACTTATGGCGATAAGTGTGATACATAAGAGAAAGCAGAATAGAGACGAGGAAGAGTATTTTGAAGGTCCACGTTATCAGGAAGAGTATGACGGTTTGCTTGGAGTGTTGCAATATATTAGGACGCACGCGTTGTGATCTTCTGGTGTCAACCAGAATAGTGGATTTGTGCATATTCTACACATCAGCCATTTTCAATTCTTCAGGAAGGTAAACATGTACCGAGATATGCAAAGAGAGCGTCTGTCTTGGACTTCCATATCATTGGGTATAGCTATATGGAAATAAATCTGTGTTCCGTGAAGCAGATTTGAAAGACTGTCACATAAGAAGAATGTCAAGCAGAAGCATTTGCTCATTTCTTGAGAGTACCATCTTATATTGCAAATATGATGAGTTGGTCTTATAGCTCAACAAGTGGGTTGAAACCCCACACTCTTCCTCCTGTTGGGATAAAATGCGGATAAACACTAATCTACTAAAAAGGATTCAACAACGAAGTATAGCCCAAACCGATCATGCAAGAAGCAACAAAACAATGACCAAGCAATCACAAATGCACGAGAAGATTTTTACGTGAAAAACCCCTCAAAACAATGAGGGTAAAAACCACGGGGCACTACGACCCAAAACTCAATCCACTATAATCAATGATATAAGTTTTCCCACGAGGGGCTACACAAAGCCAACCCTCCAACAATAATATCTCACCAAAGCTAGATGAGAAAAACAAGGGAAAAATATCACCGATTGAATGCCCAAAGTGTGAATTAGGAGGAGATGCGTTCCGCCTCCTCGTTGGAATCGAATCTTGCTCTAGCCAAATGCTCGCAACCTTCTCTTCCTCTTCTCCTCTTTCTTTTTTTCTTCTCATTCTCTCCTCTCTTCTCCTCCTTCTCTCCTCTTGTTGTGCAGCCACGAAGAGAAGAGCACAAAAGAGAGCACACCTCTCTTTTCCCTAAAAACGAAACCCTAGAGAGAGAAAGAGAGAGACGTAAGAGGGATTGAGAGAGAGAGGGGGCACATCACGTGCCCTCCTTTTCTTCCGCCCGTCACTTAAGTGACAGGCCAGATCGGGTCCACTTGAGGCTGGACCCAACCCAACAAGCTCCCCCTCCAGCCTCAAGTGAGGGAACATTCCTGCAAAAAGAACAAAATTAATATACTTCCTTAAAGGCAGTCATCCCAACTAAGTCTCTACACATATCATGTTTCTCTTTAGGTAGAGACTTCGTCATCATATCTGCAGGATTATCATTTGTATGGATCTTATCAAGAACAAACTGCTTCGACTGTAGAACATCACGTATCCAATGATACCTCACGTCTATATGCTTTGACCTTGCATGAAAAGTAGAATTCTTTCTAAGGTGAATAGCACTCTGACTGTCACAGTAAAGCACATACTCGTCTTGACTAAACTGAAGTTCCTGCATGAACATCTTCATCCATAGAAGCTCCTTGCTCGCTTCTGTAGCGGCAATAAACTCTGCTTCAGTAGTAGATAATGCTACACATTTCTGAAGTCTGGATTGACAAGAAACTGCACCACCTGCATATGTCAATAAAAAACCAGATATAGATCTTCTCCTGTCAATGCTTTCATGAAACAATCAAAAGTTTCTTTAAGCAGTTCGTCAATGGAATAAGCATATAGCCTTAAGGAAGCATCGAGTGTGTGTTTCGATCAGTTCAACAATCTTTCACACGAGAAAAGGTTTAACAGCAGTAATACCGATCCATCTATGTTGACCTTTCATGCACATTCTCTTATTTCTTTGTTCATGTTGATGATGGCTTGTACATGGAAGCACTTGTCCCATTCTGGAAGAACCCTTTATGGATTTGAAAACAAAATTTCTTGCGAAAGATCTTAGCAGACTTGTAGGAATCGAGCTTCTCTTCAACAAGGAAATAAGGTTTTTGTGTAAATTAAATGTGGCAAATAAGTTTCGCAAAGCCAATAGTGGGGAATTGCAAACTTATGGCGATAAGTGTGATACATAAGAGAAAGCAGAATAGAGACGAGGAAGAGTATTTTGAAGGTCCACGTTATCAGGAAGAGTATGACGGTTTGCTTGGAGTGTTGCAATATATTAGGACGCACGCGTTGTGATCTTCTGGTGTCAACCAGAATAGTGGATTTGTGCATATTCTACACATCAGCCATTTTCAATTCTTCAAGAAGGTAAACATGTACCGAGATATGCAAAGAGAGCGTCTGTCTTGGACTTCCATATCATTGGGTATAGCTATATGGAAATAAATCTGTGTTCCGTGAAGCAGATTTGAAAGACTAAGAAGAATGTCAAGCAGAAGCATTTGCTCATTTCTTGAGAGTACCATCTTATATTGCAAATATGATGAGTTGGTCTTATAGCTCAACAAGTGGGCTGAAACCCCACACTCTTCCTCCTGTTGGGATAAAATGCGGATAAACACTAATCTACTAAAAAAGATTCAACAACGAAGTATAGTCCAAACCGATCATGCAAGAAGCAACAAAACAACGACCAAACAACCACAAATGCACGAGAAGATTTTTACGTGGAAAACCCCTCAAAACAATGAGGGTAAAAACCACGGGGCACTACGACCCAAAACTCAATCCACTATAATCAATGAGATAAGTTTTCCCACGAGGGGCTACACAAAGCCAACCCTCCAACAATAATATCTCACCAAAGCTAGATGAGAAAAACAAGGGAAAAATATCACCGATTGAATGCCCAAAGTGTGAATTAGGAGGAGATGCGTTCCGCCTCCTCGTTGGAATCGAATCTTGCTCTAGCCAAGTGTTCGCAACCTTCTCTTCCTCTTCTCCTCTTTCTTTTTTTCTTCTCATTCTCTCCTCTCTTCTCCTCCTTTTCTCCTCTTGTTGTGCAGCCACGAAGAGAAGAGCACAAAAGAGAGCACACCTCTCTTTTCCCTAAAAACGAAACCCTAGAGAGAGAAAGAGAGAGACGTAAGAGGGATTGAGAGAGAGAGGGGGCACATCGCGTGCCCTCCTTTTCTTCCGCCCGTCACTTAAGTGACGGGCCGGATCGGGTCCACTTGAGGCTGGACCCGACCCAACAAGCTCCCCCTCCAGCCTCAAGTGATGGAACATTCCTGCAAAAAGAACAAAATTAATATACTGCCTTAAAGGCAGTCATCCCAACTAAGTCTCTACACATATCATGTTTCTCTTTAGGTAGAGACTTTGTCATCATATCTGCAGGATTATCATTTGTATGGATCTTATCAAGAACAAACTGCTTCGACTGTAGAACATCACGTATCCAATGATACCTCACGTCTATATGCTTTGACCTTGCATGAAAAGTAGAATTCTTTCTAAGGTGAATAGCACTCTGACTGTCACAGTAAAGCACGTACTCGTCTTGACTAAACTGAAGTTCCTGCATGAACCTCTTCATCCATAGAAGCTCCTTGCTCGCCTCTGTAGCGGCAATAAACTCTGTTTCAGTAGTAGATAATGCTACACATTTCTAAAGTCTGGATTGTCAAGAAACTGCACCACTTGCATATGTCAATAAAAAACCAGATATAGATCTTCTCCTGTCAATGTCTCATGCCATGTCTGAATCTGTATAGCCAACAAGAATAGATTTTTCTGCTCCAAAACAAAGTGAAAAACTGCTAGTTCCACGAAGGTATCTCAAAATCCATTTAACTGTTTCCCAGTGTTTCTTTCCTAGATTTGAGACAAACCGACTAACAACTCCAACTGAATAAGCAATATCAGTTCTAGTACATACCATAGCATATATCAGACTACCTGTGACTGAGGCATGGGGAATCTTCTCCATATATTCCTTTTCTGAATCTGTCCTTGGACTCTGCTTGGTGCTCAACTTGAAATGCGCTGCAAGAGGGGTGCTAACAGGCTTTGCCTTGTCTATGTGAAATCTTTGAAGTACTTTTTCAATGTACTTCTCCTGAGATAGCCATAGCTTCTTCGACGTCCTATCTCGCGTGATCTTTATACCCAAAATTTGACTAGCAGGTCCCAAGTCTTTCATAGCAAAAGACTTGCTCAACTCCTTTTTCAAGCTTGAAAATCTCGAGATATTATTGCCAACAATAAGCATGTCATCAACAAAATGACAAAATCATTACCTGAGAATTTCTTCACAAAGACGCAGTGATGTGAAGTAGTCTTGGTGTAGCCATACTCCCCCATAAATGACTCGAACTTCTTGTACCACTGCCTAGGTGTCTGCTTCAGACCATACAAGCTTTTCTTTAATCTGCAAACATGGTTTTCTTTACCTTTTACAAGAAAACCTTCTGGCTGCATCATGTAAATTTCCTCATCAAGATCACCATGAAGAAAAGCTGTCTTCACATCCATCTGCTCGATCTCCAAATCAAGACTAGTTGCCAAACTAAGAACAACTCTGATAGATGACATCTTGACCACCGGTGAGAATATCTCGTCAAAGTCAACTCCTTTCCTCTGATTGAACCCCTTCACAACCAACCTAGCTTTGTATTTTGGGTTTAAAGAGTTTTCATCATGCTTCACTCTAAAAACTCATTTGTTTCTCAATGCCCTCTTGCCTTGGGGCAACTCCACAAGCTCGAAGGTGTGGTTGTCGTAAAGTGACTGCATCTCATTTTTTATAGCTTCCATCCACTTTTCATTGTGCACATCATGCATAGCTTCTTCATAGCATTCAGGCTCACCACTATTAGTCAGCAAAATATAGTCATGTGCGGGATATCTAGTTGAGGGACGTCGCTCCCTCGTGGATCTCTGCTACTGATCTACATTTGAGGAAGAACCCTCCAGATTATGATCATCATCTTTGTCATCTGAATTAGGAATATATGGCATGTCTACTCGTCATTCTCTATCATGTATCTGCCCAACAGCATCATCTGGCACTGCTCTTGAAGTATTCTGCAAGGGAATAGGGTCCACATCAACTAGCAAATAGCTGCTATGAGAAGAATCCTTTACTGCTTTCTGAATATCCTCAATATTCTAATCTTCAGCAAATACAACATCCCTGCTTCTGACAATCTTCTTCGCAACTGGATCATACAATCTGTAACCAAATTCATCATGGCCATAACCCAAAAACACGCACTGCCTGCTTTTTTATTCCAACTTTGACCTCTCATCCTTTGGTATATGCACAAATGCCCCACATCCAAATACACGTAAGTGCTCATAGGATACATCCTTTCCATACCAAACTCTGTTAGGAACATCACCATCCAAAGAAACATGTAGAGACAAGTTAATCACATAAGCAGCAGTATGTAAAGCTTCACACCAAAAGGAGTCAGATAACTTAGCTTCAGATAGGGGACATCTAACTCTCTCCATGAGTGTCCTGTTCATCCTTTCTGCCACGTCATTCAAAGGAGGAGTCTTAGGTGGAGTCTTCTGGTGCCTTATGCCATGAGATCTGCAATACTCATCAAATGGATCAATATACTCTCCCTCATTATCACTGCGAATATACTTCAACTTCTTTTTTTACTGTCTTTCAACCAGTGCATGAAAGTCCTTAAAAACACCAAGGACTTGGTCTTTCCTCTTCAAAGAATAGACCCAAACTTTCCTAGAAAAATCATCAATAAACGTGACAAAATAAAGTGCACCACCATGTGAACTTACTTTCATAGGACCGCATACATCTGTATGAACCAGCTCAAGTGCTTCTGACTTTCTGGAAGGTGGATGACTCTTGAAAGAGACCCGTGTCTGCTTCCCTGCAAAACAATGACTACATTTGTCAAGTTTAACCTTCTTTACATCTTGTAGAATATTCTTCTTGATCAAGAATTGCAGTCCCTTATCACTCATATGTCTCAGCCTCTTGTGCCACAACTCTATAGATTTCTCATCTTGTGTCACATGTACCATGTCTCTGAAAATTGACGTCTGCAAAGTATAAAGATTATTGTTGCATCTCTTGCCTCGAGCAATAATCAATGAACCTATGGTAAGCTTCCACTGGCTGTCACCAAATGTGTTGTGATACCCTTCTTCATCGAGCCTTCTTGCAGATATAAGGTTCAGATGCATGTCAGGTGCATGCCTCACATCTGTCAGCTTCAATAGAGCTCCATTCGCATTCTTCAAAATGACGTCGCGTTTGCCTACAACGTAAGACAAAGAACCATTACTCATTCTCAAAGTACCAAAATCACCAGAAATATATGAAGAGAAAAAATTCTTATGGGAAGTAACATGAAGAGTTGAACCACTATCAACAAGCCAACAAGTATCGTCTCTAGCAACATTAACCATGTTAGCATCACAAACAACAAACATTTCATGTTGTGCAGCAGTTGCGACATTGTCATCTCGGTCATTTTTCTTCTCCTGTTTCTCCCCAATTTTATTCTCCTTCTTCAGCTGGAAGCAGTACTTCTTTATGTATCCTTTCTTTCCACAGTGATGGCATTCTAAATTCTTATATCTCGATTTGGACTTGCTTCTGCTTTTATCTCTGCCCCTGTCACTCTTGAATTTACTCCTCCCCCTATTATCTGTGAAAAGAACCTCTGTCTGAGAAGAGCAAGCCTGAGATTTTCTTCTCATCTCCTCATTGAGAATACCTTACTTAACAGTCTCTAAAGAAACAACCCCATTAGCTGTAGAGTTAGTAAGCGAGACACTAAATGTCTCCCACAAATCAGGCAAATTAGCAAGCAATAATAATCTAAAAATCTCATCTTCAAATTTAATGCCCATACTGGATAACTGACTAATGACCCCCTGAAAATCATTTAGAAAATCTGACACTGAATTGCCCTCCCTGAATCTCAAATTCATCAATCTTTCCAGAAGAAATAATTTACTACTTCCTGTCTTGGAGGCATAAAGATTTTCTAATTTTGTCCACAAACTACATGCATGATTTTCATCTTGAATATGGTTATAAACATTTTCATCCACAAACTTGTTCATGTTCAAATTCTCATTCTTCGTCAGACTTAGAATCGGGCTTTTCTTTGGCAAAAACTGGAAGGTGCATAGCCTTCACATATAAGAGATCTTTCATCTTATTTTTCCATAGACTATAATTAGTCCCATTTAGACTAATCATACGGCTAGTACCAAAATCAATTTTGTTATCCACCATGTTGGCTCTGATACCACTTTGTTGGGATAAAATGCGGATAAACACTAATCTACTAAAAAAGATTCAACAACGAAGTATAGCCCAAACCGATCATGCAAGAAGCAACAAAACAACGACCAAGCAATCACAAATGCACGAGAAGATTTTTACGTGGAAAACCCCTCAAAACAATGAGGGTAAAAACCACGGGGTACTACGACCCAAAACTCAATCCACTATAATCAATGATATAAGTTTTCCCACGAGGGGCTACACAAAGCCAACCCTCCAACAATAATATCTCACCAAAGCTATATGAGAAAAACAAGGGAAAAATATCACCGATTGAATGCCCAAAGTGTGAATTAGGAGGAGATGCGTTCTGCCTCCTCGTTGGAATCGCATCTTGCTCTAGCCAAATGCTCGCAACCTTCTCTTCCTCTTCTCCTCTTTCTTTTCTTCTTCTCCTTCTCTCCTCTCTTCTCCTCCTTCTCTCCTCTTGTTGTGCAGCCACGAAGAGAAGAGCACAAAAGAGAGCACACCTCTCTTTTCCCAAAAAACGGAACCCTAGAGAGAGAAAGAGAGAGACGTAAGAGGGATTGAGAGAGAGAGGGGGCACATCGCGTGCCCTCCTTTTCTTCCGCCCGTGCCTGTCACTTAAGTGACGGGCCGGATTGGGTCCACTTGAGGCTGGACCCGACCCAACACCTCCCATCCCTTTACCCGGGCTTGTTTTCAGTGCTTGAATTAGACTCTTCCGCGATGTTAAACTCGTCATACGTCGACAGCTAATCTGATTCTTCCACGATCCAGTGCATCCACACGCACCAATATGTTCGCCCCATATGATCATCCTCCAAGACTGGACACAATTTCTTATGAATACTTAGTGATTAATCAATGACTTATCTAATTAAGCAATTTAGAGTGCTAAAGAGTAACCACTTAATCTGCTACCGTTAGTGCCTCCTGTTTCGCTTTTAATATAGAAATGGTAGTATGCAAAGGGCAGCCCTTTGTCCGCCTCACCATATAGAGGTAAACTTGAAGAGAATTGGGGGAAGGGAAGGTTTACAGGAACAAAGCATGTTAGCAGGAAGAGGAGGAACCGTTTTTAAGTGACTTACGAAGGTTATTCAGCAACTTTTTCGAGATATGAAAAGTTGGCAAATCTTCTCCAGATTTGCCGATTCAATGTGGAAATTGGGTAGCACTCCAAATAACTGTGCAGAATTTGCCCTTAAATAGTAGTAGCTAGTCCTGGCGAAGGACAGCTAAGCATAATTCTCATTTAGCTGTATTTGATTAAGGCTGAGCAGGCAGAGAATTTTCATGACAGATGTAAGATTGCTTAAGCTAGTGGAAAGTATTTTCTTTACCTTAAGAGGTGTTTGCCGTTTGGAAACACTTGAAAACCAGGATTTGGGGTGTTTTGATGCCATCAAATTTGGTTTTGAAGAAAACCTAGTTTTGACAGAACATGGTTAGTGGAAAATCTTGTCTCCTTTAGATTATTTAAAAACCGGGTTTTGATGTGTCACCCAAACCAAAAAAAAAAAAACGAAGTTTCTAAAACTCATTAGAAAACTTGGTTTTCATAAACCTAGCTTTTACAGAACTGGACTCGAGGAGGGCTCAGGGCCACTATCCAACAACTCTTGCCTAGCCTACATAATAGCTTATTTTCAGCTTCGGATTTGACAACCGTGTCTCTTCTTTCTTTATCATGTACATCACCATTTTTGCTAAGTACATGATAAGAGATTTTATTGGTATCTCTTAATGTAACATATTCATTTGTTGTGAAGAAATAATTGACCTGTTCCAATGGTTGCTGCAGTTAATAGTGCAATGTATCAATGTATTGCAGTGGAATCCGACTAAAAATGACAGACGGAAGTCAAATCGTATCTTAAGAAAAATTAGACTCCATAGTCTCAGTCTATGATTTTGTTGCTAATCGGTCTTTCCGTCGTGTGCATGTGAGTACAATAGGAAGGGATCGGTTGATTGATATTTTTCTCATTCTTCAGGTACCTTACTGTTGTACAGAATTTTCAATGAAAAACAAGAGTTTAAATTAGATGCCAATAGGCCTCTCTCCCACCCTTCCTCAGTCTTTTTCTCGTCCCAAGGGGCGTAGCGTACAGAGGGCTTTAGACATGCCAAGCTTTTATTGAAAAATAGTGGATACTGCCAAACTGCGAGCCTTGAAGAGCCAACACTTTTTCGTGATGAAAACATGAAGATATTTTTGGAACGAACTCGTGCCATGAAGCCTTTCCACTTTTTTTGGTTTTTTTTTTTTTCTTGGGGGGTTCACATAAACAGTGAACAAGGTTACGCAGTGTCTAATTTTGAATTCAGGACGAACTATCGATTATCACAATTAAGATGTTATAGTACTTTTAAAAGAGTAACGATTAGTTGGCAGTATCTAACGATACCCCGATGATACTTCAAAAAAAGTAGTGGAAGGAGGGAAACTCAATGGTTGCAAGACGGCAAGCCCACATGCCCGGCTAACACAGTCCATAACCAGGTACTGTTAAGGATAATTATGCTAAGAATTATCCTTCAACCGTTATAGATGAGACCCCAGCTTACGTTCAACAGCCAGCTTCTCCAATGCGCAATCACAGGGATACTAAATCTGCAGTTACATGAATATCCTCCATTTACTATTTTATATTGTATATGGCAAGTGTATCTTAGCTATAACGTCTCTGGAAATGTAACGTTAACATGTGTCAATATAAATAGACACTCACCCCACACGTCAAGTGTGTGACAGTGAGGCTTTTCTCCATCTTTGCCTTTATCCTAATATGGTATCAGAGCCATATCTCTAAAGAGTGCTTGCCTTTATTCCTCGTTTTCATTTTCTGCAATTTTCATTTGCTTTCGTCCGATTTATACCTAAATTTGTCATATTGCTGTGAACGCCCCAATCCTTGCGGAGTTGTCAAATATCTCTAAACAGGAGAAACACCTACTGTTCACGACGACAAAAACTACCGGCGTCATCGAATCCTGCCACTGCAACCGTCGAGCAAGAGTTCATCAATTTCCAGGCGTCTGGAGATTGTTCCTGCAAAAATTTCAGATCCTTTGGAGATTTCTTGAGGAAGCGCTCAATTTTTTTTAAGGTCTGCATGTAACCTGACCTTCTGTTCTACTCTGTTTTTTTTGTTTTACTGTGAACTGTCCACAGTAACAAAACTGGCCGGCGTCGGCGTTATCAAATCTTGGCTTTGCAACTGTCGAGCAGGAGTTCATAAGATTTCCAGGTGTTTGGAAATTGTTCATAGAAATTTTTAGAATTTTTGGAGATTTCTCCAAGAATTGTTTGATTTCTGAAGTATCGCCTAGTTCTGCCCTGTTTTTTTTTTTTCTAACCTGCTACCATCACCACCGTCTACGGGTGCTTCATCAAAACATCATTCTTTTGTTTTGGGATTTCCTACTTCTGTCCCAACCATCATCTGCAGGAACAGAGTTGCGACACCAGCAGTGACACCAGTAGTTGTCCTTCCGCTGAAAACCAATCGCTCTATTTTTGGTTTTGTTACTCATCCATGGCATCTCTTGCTGCTGCACAATGGAACGCTGCATCCAGCTTGGTCTCTATCAAGCTAAACAAAGACAACTATCTTTTTTGGAAAGGTCAGATCCAAACTGTAATGCGCTCCCAAGGACTCATGAAATATGTAGATGGGTCAATGTCTGCCCCATCAGAATACATTGAAACAGCCAACAACAGGATTGAAGCAAATCCCGCATATGAAACCTGGCATCGCTCAGATCAGCTAGCCTTGAGCTGGATCATGGCAACGGTTTCCGAACAAGTCCTTGGACAAATTCTCCACGTCGAAACAGCCCACGAAGCTTGGGTCGAATTGGAAAGGTCCTATGGTACGCACACTCCTCTCCGTATCATGATGCTCAAGAAGGAATTGAACTTTATAAAAAACGATGGTGGGGACATGGTTTCTTACTTAGACCGTGTGAAATCTCTTGCCAATACTCTCGCGGCTGCTGGACATCCAATATCAACACCAGATTTAGTTCAAATTACATTGAATGGGCTTCCCGAAGAGTATGAAAGCTTAGTCACTTCTGTTACTACCAGTACCACCATTGAAAACCTCACTTTCAATGGTCTATATGATTTGCTGCTGAACCAAGAAAAGAGAATTCAGATTCTCAAGTCAAAAAGGTCTGTATCCTATACATCCGAAAATACACAAGTTGCCTTTATGACTTACAGGGGACGAGGTAGAGCTAATTATCGTGGAAGAAGAGGAGGTCGCTTTCCATATCAAGGACGACAAAATAATTATAATCCTTTCAACGCTGATCCAAACAACAATGGAGGTCAAAACAAAGCAAAATCAATTGTCGAATGTCAATACTGTGGGAGAAAAGGACACACTGCAAAACATTGTTGGGACATTCCTAAAGCATTTTCTGCCATGACACTTGAAGAAGCCAAAGACGAAGCATGGTACCCAGACACTGGAGCCACAAATCATGTGACTATGGATGACTCTCAGATGACCGACAAACAAACCTACCAGGGTGGCGAAGGTATAATCGTAGGCAATGGTTCCTCTATTCCAATTTCTTATGTTGGGAATATGGTCATACAATCTA
This sequence comes from Nymphaea colorata, assembly GCF_008831285.2. Taxonomy (NCBI): domain Eukaryota; kingdom Viridiplantae; phylum Streptophyta; class Magnoliopsida; order Nymphaeales; family Nymphaeaceae; genus Nymphaea; species Nymphaea colorata. The sequence goes on along the minus strand of NC_045148.1, from coordinate 14,753,660 downwards.
ATGGTCGCAATTTTAATCTTTGTCGAGTTCTTCATGCACCCCAGATTACAAAAAATTTACTGTCTGTAAGTCAATTCACTTTACAGAACAATTGTTCTTTTGAGTTCACTCCCTTTGGATTCTATGTGAAGGATCTTCAAACAGGCGAAGTACTGGCACAGGGGTCGAGAACACGGGCAGGATTGTATGAGATCAGGCCATCAAACAAGCAAGTACTACTGGCAGACAAAAGTCACCGACCTGCGTCGTTTGATATATGGCACCAACGCTTGGGACACACAAATAAAAGGTCGATCGGAATTCTCCGTTCCAAAGGTTTTATTCAGTTTTCAAATAAAGAAGATGGAATCTGTGAAGGATGTCTTATTGGAAAAGCTCACAAATTGCCATTCAAATCAGCCTTGCACAAGTCGACTCGTCCTCTAGAGCTCCTCCATGTTGATGTCTGGGGTCCATCTCCATGTGAGTCAAGGGAAAATTTCAATTATTATATGCTTTTGGTAGATGACTACTCTCGTTTTGTTTGGTTATTTCCTCTCAAGTATAAGTCGGATGTGTTCAAACGATTTGTTGATTTCAAATCTATTGTTGAAAATCAGTTACAAGAGAAAATTAAAATTCTCCAATCAGATAATGGAGGAGAATTTACCAGCACTCAATTCGAAAGTTTTCTGGTCGATCATGGTATTTTCCATCGTTTTTCCTGCCCGTACACACCAGAACAAAATGGCTTAGTTGAAAGGAAACATAGGCATGTTGTGAAAATGGGACTTTGCATGCTTCACTGGTCTAAAATGCCATATCATTTTTGGGTTGATGCTTTTCGAACAGCAGTTTTCATCATAAATCGCTTACCCAGAAAACATGGCAGCCAACAAACGCCATATGAAATCTTATTCAAACATAGACCAGACTACTCTCTCTTCCGAATCTTTGGTTCTACATGTTATCCTGTGTTAACAGATTACAATAGACACAAGTTAGATCCCAAGACTAAAGCATGTGTTCTTATTGGATATGGTGTCAAGCATAAGGGGTATATGTGTTTTGATCCAAAAGAAAAGAAGACTTATATCAGTCGACATGTTTTCTTTGATGAAAACAAATTTGGATTCCAAGGACTAGAAACTGCTAGCAGTCATAACCCTGCTGATATTAATCTGTGGCGACTTTCTCTGATCAACCTAAGCCACCACCATCCTCACCTCCCACCTACCATCAACCAAGGTCCAAATCACCTTACTTCTATTCAATCAGACTTCACAAATGACACCTCTAGTCCATCTGAACCGACATCCCAACATCAAGAACCCATCACTTCTTCAACTCCCTCACCACCATCTACGTCCCACTCCCCCCCCACCGATCCATCACCTCCCCTATCCAATGACTCTATACCTTCTATACCTCCCATGACAGCACCTTCTCACACACATCCCATGATAACCCGGTCAATGACTGGCCACCTAAAACCCAAACTTTTTGTCACCATCAAGTCACCAACCATCATCCATAGTCAAGAGCCTGTCAGTTATAAGGAAGCTTCTCAGTATGCAGAATGGCGTAGGGCAATGGATACCGAATTTCATGCTTTGCAGCAAAGTCAAACATGGGAACTAGTACCTCGGAAGGATCATTTTCATGTTATTGGATCCAAATGGGTTTACAAGCACAAATACCATCCAGACGGCACTATTGCCCGATATAAAGCTCGGCTTGTGGCTAAAGGTTATCTTCAAGAAGCTGGAGTTGATTTTAATGAAACTTTTAGTCCGGTCATTAAACCCACATCTGTGCGCATGCTTCTCTCCTTAGCTGCTCAATTCAAATGGGACATCCGTCAGCTAGATTTTGATAATGCCTTCTTAAATGGCTTTCTAACTGAAGAGGTTTATATGCTGCAGCCACAAGGTTATGAAGACCCAACCCACCCCACTCATGTGTGCCGTCTCGTAAAGGCTTTATATGGTCTCAAACAGGCACCACGCGCCTGGTACATGCGCCTTAGTAACTTCCTTCAACACCTAGGTTTTCATATCTCCACCTCGGATCCATCTCTATTCATTTCTCAAGGATGCAAAGCTTTTGTTCTCGTTTATGTCGACGACATACTAGTAACAGGCCCATCTAATGAGGTAATATTAAAGGTGATTCATGAGCTCAAACAACATTTTTCTATCAAAGATATGGGTCGCCTGTCATATTTTTTAGGACTTGAGGTCCACTATCTAAATGACTGCATTTACCTTAGTCAAAGGAATTATTTACTCAATATACTTAGACGCACTCATATGGAAAATGCAAAGGCGTCCACTACACCTATGAGTTCATCTCTTAAACTTCATAAAGAAGGACTCCCGTATGACAATGAAACTTTCTACCGCAGCATAGTTGGAGCACTTCAGTATGCATGCTTTACTAGGCCGGATCTTTCTTTTTCGGTCAATAAAGTCTGCCAATACATGCATCAGCCAACCCAAGATCACTGGAAAGCGGTCAAACGAATTCTTCGATATGTTCAAGGTACACTCAACTATGGCTTGTGTTTTAAATCAACCTCCCAACCGCTGACTCTCCAAGCCTATGCCGATGCCGATTGGGCAGGCTGTCTGGATGATCGGAAGTCGACTGGGGATGTGTGCTATTCCTTGGAGGCAATGCCATCTCATGGTTCTCACGAAAACAACGAACTGTAGCATTATCCAGTACAGAGGCTGAATATAAGTCTCTAGCAGGAGGCGTTGCAGAATTACTCTGGAATCATTCTTTATTACAAGAATTTGGCTTCAAAACAGACACAGCTCCCACACTTTGGTGCGATAATATTGGAGCCCTTTACTTGGCAACCAATCCTGTTTTTCATGCTCGCACAAAACATGTGGAAATCGACTTCCACTTTGTCAGAGACCATATAAGCAAAGGGCATATCAACGTTCAATTTCTTCAGTCCAATGAACAAATTGCAGATGGTTTAACAAAACCATTAAACGTTGCACTCCATGACCAATTCAGAACCAATTTGAACGTTTTAGATTACACGATCAAATTGAGGGGGCCTGTTAAGGATAATTATGCTAAGAATTATCCTTCAACCGTTATAGATGAGACCCCAGCTTACGTTCAACAGCCAGCTTCTCCAATGCGCAATCACAGGGATACTAAATCTGCAGTTACATGAATATCCTCCATTTACTATTTTATATTGTATATGGCAAGTGTATCTTAGCTATAACGTCTCTGGAAATGTAACGTTAACATGTGTCAATATAAATAGACACTCACCCCACACGTCAAGTGTGTGACAGTGAGGCTTTTCTCCATCTTTGCCTTTATCCTAATAGGTACAAGTGCTGGCACTAAATATTCCGATGGCAATCAACGACGGACAACTCTTTGTAACGTGGACCGCGGTATTTTGGTAAGTTAAATCTTCTAAACATTTTGATACTGTGGTGGAGCGAGACAGCAAGAAATTACGATGAAATGGGTCTGATTGAGGCAGCTCAAAGATTTACTGCCGCTTTCCAAGCCTTGCGACTTTTCCTAACAAAAAAGACGTCGTCGGAAGTGGCCCCTGGAAATGGACCACGTCAGTACATGTACATCGACGATAATACAGTGGAGATTCACTTTTTTTGGGAGAGAAAAGGTAGTATAGAGACACAAAAGGGAGGAGTATATGGTCCTCCTGTATAACAAGATCTATCACAAGAAAATCGGTGGCAATACCCCCATGCTGAACTTAATCTGCAGGCCCACTCTTTTGAAACAACAGCCACACAACGTCCGGGTTGGCATTGTACGTTGGATACTTACATATATAACTTTAATTAGTAGACCAGAAATGTAACGCCAAGTTACGTGATCAGGACGGTAGTCCTGAGAGTCCTTTTGAAAGAGACCAACTTACGTAGTCAGGACGGTAGTCCTGTGAGCCCATTTGAAAAACACCAACTTACGTAGTCAGGACGGTCGTCCTGTGAGCCCATTTGAAAAAGACAACTCGACCGGAGCGGAAGCCATAGAGTATCCCGTGGCAACGTTTACTTTCTCGATCGACTGTGAACTGATTACTTTGATCGGCTTCCGGGACTTACCTAATATTTCTGGTCTGATTTTCGTACCCAGTTTCTTATGAAGCACGTCATATGAGTGCTTATAATTATGGAAACAAAAAAATATCTATTATTCTAGGACCTTAAATAATAGATGAGGATGCAAAGATCAGCCCGGCCAAGTGATCGATGATTATAATTGTGAGAGAATTATATTCATCAAATCCGTTCAAATTACATGGATATGAACCTCAAGGCACAAGGGCCAGATAATAATCCAACGAGGCATTTAGAACGAGAGATCGTGTGGTACTTGGGACAAGGGGGTTTGGAGGCATTTCCACCGTCTTGCTTGCTTCTTCCAACATCTGCACAACCCTCTTCATGTTCGGGCGATCCACCGGTTTTAGTTGTATTCACCACAGTGCTACAATGACCAACTTTCTAGCTATTTCATCTTCTTTCTCGGTGACAACTACAATGCTGCAATAATATGGCGTCCTACTGCTGGGTAACATACACCATGAGTAGTGAAATAGACCAGCTACTATTGCTGCCACGGTTTGATGGCAGTCAACGACGAACAGCTCTTAGTAACGTAAAAGCATCACGGTTGATAAGTTAGTGACGCATTAGTACTCATTAATGTAACCAATTGTACTACAGTTGGTGGCTTACCAATGTTCTGACAAATTAATGATATTCTAGGTGGTGATACGAACTAGTTTTACATAGTTAAAAACCTGCAAAATGGCTAAAATTGAATAACTCTTCCTAAAAAATAGTTGCTACAGAAGAATTAGCCATGGTTTATATTGCAACAGTACTTAATCTTGCTTTAACAATGGCGTATGGCGCTTTCAAGGACCATTTTTTAACTTTCATCCATTGAGAAACATTTAGAATCTAGTCGATTCAAACTATATATATATATAGACAGAGAGAGAGAGAGAGAGAGAATCATTGCGAAACTAAAAATTGTTGCTGAATCATAGACTATTGCTAAGAATGTTGCACAGTAAATACTGCTCTTGTGATGTCTATCTACTCAGCGGTAGCTACGTATTTCTGTATAAAAAAATAGGGAGAAAGACAACGGCCTCCCCTCCCCTCTGGAGGAAGAAGCGCAAAACTATTGTAAGGGGAGACTATATATATATATATATATATTAAAAAAGAGTGGAGAGAGAAGGCAAGAAATGAAAATCTTTTGTTGCGTACATACATTGTTTGGATTTGGGTTCAGTTTGGCTTTACCTGAATCCAACCTACAAAACTCAAATCCTTTCGTTGCAGTTGGTTGAAGTGTTTGGCCTGCTTCTGAAAAAAATCTCAGTTCCGCACCGTGGTATATATGCATGAAGAATTGAGTTGTAGATGTTTGAAGAGAAGTACTGAAGTACACAAATCTTTGCTTTCCATGAAGTGAGGGGTTCACCAGTTATTGTGGGATACGTAAGATTCTAAGGGATCGGCAGGAGGAAACATTGTAAGAGCAGTCGAGATGAAAAATTAGCATAACTAATTTCCTCTAAAGATTGATAATTCAGGGTTTCGGTTTTATGCAAATTCACAAGTTAATCATTTAAGCATTTCTGATACTTACGGTAACTGTGTGGTGCAGCGAGACTGCGAGAAATTACAATCGAGGAAATGGTCTTACTGAGGCAGGAGGAAATGGTCTTACTGAGGCAGCTCATAGGTTTTATTGCGGCTTTTAGCCTTCAGATTTTTGAACCTGGTTACGTAAGTCACCCAGTGCACGAACTTTTTTTTTTTTTTTTTTTCGTGCAGAACCGAAGCGGTATGAAATGATCCCATTAAAATCCACAAGTAAACTTTTTATAAGGATTGTAAAAAAGTCTTCTTACCATTCAGTCAAAAGCAAAACAAAATTGACGTCGTCGGAAGTGCCAGCTGCAAAAAGACCAGGTCATCCCATTTACCAACTGGGGGACCAAATCTGCAAACGAAATAAATTAGATGGAGAACTTTTCTCAAACAAAAGCCTCTCGACCACACACTACTCATCAAAGGAACATGTTAAGGCATGGAAATACAAACTAGAAAGGGTTAGTTTGGATGGATGAAAGCAGAGGAAAGGAAAGCAGGGACATAAAATGATCAAGGATACTAGTGTTTGGTTAGAAAAGAAAGGGAGGGAGAGAGAGAAAAGCACAGTCTCTTCATAAATGAAAAGATTTGAAGAGAAAGAAGAATTTTTCAAAAATAACAATCTTAACACCACGGTCTTTGCTAATCTCTCCCTGATATCTCCTATAGATGGTGCAGCGCCTCTCTTTTTCTTTTCCGGTGGTCAATATCTCTATTTTGTGTTGGTCAAGGGCATTCCAAAGAAAAGGTCAAAAGCTCTTAATTAGTCGCCCAATTTGCACCACAGGGTGGTGTCCCTCCGGCTAATTCACCACTTCCACAATCTTGCTACCACTTTTAGTCTTCTGCTCTGCTCTGCTCTCACGCTCGCAAGGCAGCGGTGAGGTGATGTGGCATCTGTTGTTTGCATTCATCGCCTCATTTCAAATCATCCTTATGCTTATTGGAGGGTACAGTAGGATTCATGATTTATATCAAGGGACGGACAAGAGAACATGCTTACCATCGTTCAGCTGCGGGGAAGTGAAGGAGATTCCATACCCCTTCAAACTCCAAGGATCAAAATGCCCAGGCTTCCCAGTCATCTGCCAGGATAACACCACCCTTCTCCTCAACCTCACTCTGAATTACCCGGCACCACGATTCCTGGGCACCTACCATGTTAAGAAAATCAACATCAGTACAACGGACTGGGAACACTATATGTCGGGACTCGATGACTGGAACTGGATTCAAATTGCTGACACAAATTTTGCTTCTAAAGACTCTGCCAGCAGCGTCTGCCTGTTACCTCGCTATTCTATACGACTTGCCATCTTCTCTTATAGATATAACTTAAAACCTGTCACGTGGGTGAGGTGCAGGAAAACTAAAGGCCATGCGCAGCTGGACCCAGCAACTTACCTTCCTCTCCCCTGTCCACGCAACAACGCCTCCTCCTCCTCCTCTTCAGTACCATGGCGTTCTTACCTTCTTTCCAATACCTCCATGACAGTAGAACAACTCGACCGCTCCTGCCAGATCGTTGCTACTACGGTTATCTCATACGACAATAATGGCGACCAGGAAGGCCTTAATCTGACAGCCATCTCGAGTCAGCTGCAGATGGGTTTTCGGGTGGACTTGCGTTCTCTGTGTCATTTATGCGACAGCAAGATCGACGGAGGTTGCCCTCTGTTTTGCTTTGGTAAGCAGTCATTTCCCTATCCTTTGGCTTTCCTTGGGCTTATTTTTGTTGAATGATTCCATAGCACGTTCCCCATACATACGATCATTGGGGTCGAGGTGGATGGGGATTGGTGACCTCCGGATTGCACGCTGGTCTTGTTAACTACTTAAGAGGAGACACCTAACTCAAGCTTGGATCTCATCTACCAGAGATTAATTTGTCAAGAATCTATATTGAACGGCCTAAGAAGAACGAATCCCAATATTTCCATGCCCACAATGACGCTTCCTTTCGATTAATAAAATCCCCTCACAAATCAGAAATGCTCCATAAAAACAAATCTCACCCCCCAAAACAGTGGCCTTAAATATTGTAGTCCTTATAGTCCTTACCACTGCTAGCATTTACTGAGTTTTAATTATTCGTGCCTTTTTGTGCAGATCGAAAATCCAGAATACCATTAGGTAAATTCTCCCAACTCCAAAGCGTTCTCCTCCATACCAGGTTGCAACTTTGACACTTATGCATTCACAACAGCATTGACTTTCTTTATTTTTGCGTTAGCTATTTGGCTGGCTGTGCGAATGCTTGCCGGGATAGCAGGACCTGGAGCCTTAGGTCAGTTAGTGAACAAGTGGTTCAATATATATATATATATATATACACACACACACACGCTCTGATTTGAAATTTTTCCTTTTAGTACTGCGGGTCACGTTTTGTCAGTGTTGTCTTTTTTGTTACCAGTGTTCGGCATTGTGCCAAGAATTTTGGGCATATTAGTTCTTGTCGGATTGCTGATATACAAACTTAAGAACAAATATTCTCCATCAGACAATGTAGAGAAGTTGCTCCAGAAATGCCAAATTCTCATGCCAAGACGGTATTCATATCCAGAAATCAAGATAATAACAGGACACTTTAGGGAGAAACTGGGGTAGGGAGGTTTTGGCTCCGTTTTCAAAGGCAGCCTATTTGACGGTCGTGCTGTTGCGGTGAAGTTATTGGGGAAAGCCAAGTGCGGTGGCCAGGATTTCATCAATGAGGTTTCTACCATTGGTAGAATTCATCATGTCAACATAGTTCGTCTAGTTGGTTTTTGTTCGGAGGGCCGCACAAGGGCTCTTGTCTATGAATTCATGCCCAATGGGTCTTTAGACAAGCACATATTTCTTGGTAATAATGGCAGAAATCATATGCTTAGCTGGGAGATGCTATATAAAATAGCGTTAGGCATCGCACGCGGGATAGAATATCTCCACCGAGGATGTGACATGTGTATCTTACATTTTGATATCAAGCCCCACAATGTTTTGCTCGATGAGTACTTTTGTCCCAAGATTTCAGATTTTGGCCTGGCAAAGCTTTCTCCAACGCAGAACACTATGACCCTCAGTGGTTACAGAGGGACCATAGGTTACATAGCTCCAGAACAGGTCTCTAGAAACTTTGGTGGGGTTTCCTATAAGTCGATGTGTACAGTTTTGGAATATTGCTGCTGCAAATGGTTGAAAGAACAAGGAAGCACGATGTGTTTGCGCTTGCTGGTTCTAGCCAAACTTACTTTCCCGCATGGATTTAGGATCGGCTGAGTGAGGGACAAGATGTAGGAATTGGTGAAGCCACAGAGATTGAAGAGGAAATTGTGAAGAAGTTAGCGCTTGTTGGTTTGTGCTGCATACAGATGACGCCAGCAAACCGTCCATCAATGAGCCAAGCTATTGAGATGCTGGAAGGAAGCTCAGACACCCTGCAGCTGCCTCCCAGGTCCTTTTTGATGTTGGCTGATGAAATGTCAAATAAAGAATGTTCCAATAAACTATCAACATGCAAAAGTGATGTGGAAGAAGGTACTTTTTATTCGAAAAGTAATTGCTCTGCAGGTTCTAGTAGTGGTGCCATATAATATATATGGAGAACCTCTAGCTTAGGCTATCGTTGTGTATGATATACATTGAACTTGTTGTAAGGAAAGGCGTTGGGTATGTCTACAAAGGTATGTTAATATGCTTTCCAGTATTTCCTATTTTGAAGCCTACTACTTTCTAGGTGCCCACACCTTCCTATTTTCAGTATAGTTTTGAAATATTGCTGCTACAAATGGATCGAAGAACAAGAACGGGGACGTGCTTACTAAAAGGTCCGTTCACAAATCAGGAGCACCAACCTGGTAGTATTCCGGGTCGCTATCGTATGATTTGGAGAAAATTTTAGACCCAACATTGTGCTTTGAATTACAAGACCCCGTGATGTTCGCAGTCCGATTCCAATCGATTTTACAACTTGAGATCATACTCTATAACTTTTAGGCGGATAAAAGTGGTTTAATCTAATTTAGCTAGTTTCAACATATGCCAGTCAGACTTGGATTCACCCGAATATAGCCTAAAAAAAGTATGGCATCTTATAATGTTTAATTGGATATTGGTACCTGGCATGCAAATGAAGTCTCAGGACTGTGGATTCATAATACAATGTATTGGTGAGACATGCAAATGAGTTTGCTTGTGTATATTAGTAATATTGCGAGTGATGCCATGAACATTTTTTGTCTTTAATTTTGCTATTAGTAATGAAATGGACATTTTAGTCGTGAGATAAAATTAATAAGGCAGGAATCAAGGATTGTTTGGGCCAAATTCTACTGGTACAGGTCGAAGCAGCGTAAAGAATATCGTCTTATCGGTATTTCATGTTTGAAATTTTTTTTTTTTTCTGGGTTTTGTGTATTCCAATCTTCATACTTTTAAACAAGCAAGCTAGTGAATTACATGATCCGATTCACATAATATCGTGCCTTGTTTCTGATCTCTTAATTTCTCCTTGATCGTATCACGTCGTGAGAAATGATGGTTATTCACTTCATTTCTTGATGGCTTCTCCTCAAGCTCCTCCATGCATATATTAAGTCAGTTGAATAACAAGATATGGTTAGCTTATTAGATCCAGAGATTGCTTTGATTTTGTTGGCAACACTGACGCTCATGCGACAGGAGATTCCCCTTAACATGTTATCATGTGGAGAAGATTTGATGGTCTTCTCATTGGAGATGCTTTCAAGAAACAACCAAAAGTTTCTTTAAGGACTTCCGTAGATGGAATAAGCATATGGCCTTAAGCAAGCATCGAGTGTATGTTTTGATCATTTCAGCAATCTTTCACACGAGTAAATGTTTAACAGGCAGTAATACTGGTCCATCTAAGTTGACGTTTCATGCTCATTCTCTTATTCCTTTGTTCATGTTGATGATGGCTTGTAAATGGAAGCACTTGTCCCATTCTGGAGGTACCCTTCATGGTTGTCAAAACAAAATTTCCTGTGAAAGATCTTAGCAGACTTGTAGGAATTGTGGTTCTTTTCAACAAAGAAATAATGTTTTTGTGTAAACTAAATGTAGCCAATGAGTTCTGGGGGATTGCAAACTTATGCCGATGAGTGTGATACATAAGCGAAACCAGAACAGGGACGAGGAAGAGTATTTTGGGATTGTTGCAATATATTAGGAATTTTGGACGCGCGCGTTGTGATCTTCTGGTGTCAACTAGATTAGTGGATATCTGCATATTCTACACATCAGCCAATTTCGATTGTTCAGGAAGGTAAACATGTACCGAGATATGCAAAGGGAACGCCTGTCTTGGACTTCCATATCATTGGGTTTAGCTATATGGAAATAAATTTGTGTTCAGTGGAGCAGATTTAAAAGACAGTCACATACCAAGAATGTCAAGCAGGAGCTTTTGCTCATTCCTTGAAAGTACCATCTGGGATTGCAAATTTGCTACGTGGGTCTTATAGCTCAACAAGCGGGCTGAAACCCCACACCCATCCTCCCATCCCTTTACTCGGGCTTGTATATTCAGTGCTTGAATTAGGTGCTTCCGCTATGCTTCAACTTACACATATTAATGTTCTCTAGAAAGTTGACTCTCAGTGAACTTAAAACAAAGACTAGCTGTGCTTACCAACCTCGGCTCGTGCCAGAACTTTTTCAAATACAAAAGCCAAATATTGAGTGACGGGGTCCAGGATATTGCCCGAGCAGTTTAAGGCTCAGTATGGTCTGGTTGCTTGGCTTTGAATACTGACTTGTACAAATGCAAATGTGTATAGGTGGGACGATTGCCACAGTCCTAATGAACAACGTCAAATTTAAAATGAAATCTAGGGAGATATTCTAACTGTTATGGACAAAGTTCTAGGTCGGACCTGACCATTAATTGCATCATATATATATATATATATATATATATATATATATATCTGTGTGTGTGTGTATTCAGATTATGATTCTGGACTCTGCCGAAAAAAAAAGGGGGAAAAACCAGTGTGGATGCGTGGAATACAGAGGAAAATTTGCCTTTTCCTGGTATTAAGAAGGAAATTAAAGGGAAGATCATCTTTCTCACTTTTTGCTCTTTCAGGTTACTTACAATGAAAGCCAAGTTGCCTTTTCAGCCATCCTAAGCAATAACTTGAATCCTTACCTAGGCTAGCTGACTCCGCAGTTTAACTTTAAATAGTTTGATGTAAACTTGAAGGAAGCGATGTTAAATTTGTCATATAAGGACATAGACAGCTAATCTGATTCTTCCACGATCCAATGCATCCACACGCACCACTGTGTTCGCCCCATGCGATCGTTCCCCAAGACTTAACACAGTTTCTTATGAATACTTAGTGATTAATCGATGACTTATCTAATCAAGCAATTTAGAGTGCTAAAAGGGAACTACTTAATCTGCTACCTTTAGTGCCTCCTGTTTCGCTTTGAATATAGAAATTGTACCATGCAAAGGGCAGCCATTTGTCCGCCTCACCTTGTAGAGGTAAACTTGAAGAGAATTGGGGGGGAAGGGAAGGTTTACAGGAACAGAGCATGTTAGCAGAAAGAGGAGGAATCGTTTCAAGTGACTTACGAGGGTTATTCAGCAACTTTTTCGAGTATGAAAAGTTGGCAAATTTTCTCCAGATTTGCCGATTCAATGTGGAAACTGGGAAGCAATCGAAATAACTGTGCAGAAATTTGCCATTAAATAGTAGTAGCTAGTCCCGGGGAAGGACAGCTAAGCATAATTCTCATATAGAGGCTGTATTTAATTAAGGTTGGGCAGGCAGAGAATCTCATGATAAATGTTAGTTGCTTAAGCTTGGGGAAAGTATTTTCTTTACCTTAAGGGGGTGCTTGGTGTCACTTGAAAACCAGGATTTGGAGTGTTTAGATGCCATCAAAACTGGTTTTGAGAAAACCCAGCTTTGACAAAACTTGATTAGTTTCAAAAAACTAGCCCAAACCAAAAAAGAAACAAAAGTTTCTAAAACTCATTAAAAAAACTTGGTTTTCATAAACCTAGCTTTTACAAAACTGGACTACAGGAGGGTGTCATCCAAACGCCCTTTTTTTAGTGTTTTCCATCCTCAGTTTCAAGTTATGAACAGGGTGGACTGGAAATGCCAAGAGGGCTTGGGTCCTTGTAGTGACCCATACGACTCAGATCTGGAACCATTAAAATTTGGCAGCCAATGAGACCCAAGGCGGCAAAAGGCACAGGCCCAACTCTCGTGAAGCTAAGAAAATGAGAGTACACGGTGAGTGTTCGAGCATACCAAGCGAGATCGATGGCCTCATTACGTACCAACAATTGTTAAATCGATTTCTCCGTCAGGGTGCACCTTGTTAGGACATTTTCGTCATTTATCCATTCAAAGAATCTTCACTTTTTTTTTTCTAAATCACTCTTTCATCTGCATCTCCTGAAAAATTCAATTGTAGGTACCATTCTTATGGATGATATTTTTTTGGGCGGCAAACGACAGATGCCCAATATTGACAGAGTAATCAATTGATTCAGTTCCTACAAAAGCCTTGAAAAAACCCCACAACTCAAAAGATAAGAAAAAAAGGAAGGGACTCATGCCTCTTTCAGAATGTCCCTGTTCCATATCCTTCTATAATAGAACAAGCAAACAACGAAGGACTAGCAGTTTCTGAAACGGTAGAAATTTCCATTGATTCCTGAGACATGAAGATACAGGGTCATAATCTATTGATGTGAAGCATCAACAACAACAAGGACAACTACAATTTTTTAAGCATCCCATAACGTCACTGATTAACACGTCCATCCCTCCATTCGCCTTGATAATTAACCTTCAAATTATAACAAAAGAAAAAAAAATAAAACTAAAAATATATCTGATGCACTAACTAGACCTCTGAATTATAAGAAAACAAAACAAGAAAAAACAATTTGAGTACCTAATGTCTATCTCTCGCGCTCGCACAGAGGCACATAAAAGAAAACCTGAGAATTGTTTCAGGCATGTCAAAAGCACATAACTCGTATTAGTTGCAAAGAGAAGCCTTTAGCAAGTAACAGAGATAGAGTCATAGAATGAAACAGAGGGCAAGAATAACCACGGCCAAGCTTCGAATCGTTTCAAATGACAAATTGGTTGACGAAGAGGAAGAAGGTGGCGGATGCCTATACAAGAACGGGAAATAAGGCAGGATTGGATCGGGGGGAGGCGGTGCTTGGTAGCTCGGAAACTGCGGAGGGTAGTAGCCGGCCGGTGGCGTGTAGTAGTAACCAGGACCTGGCTGATAAGGGGGCGAGTACGTACTTGAAGGCGGAGAGTACGTACTTGAAGGCGGCGACGGTGGTGGCGGGCAGTTTATCACGGACGCTGGCGGAGGGAGGCAAGGGTATTGGCATGTCGATGGCGAATTGTATGTTGTTTGATCGGAAATCGTCATTGCAGAATCCGCCATATTCGAAACTGCCAGCACCCAACATGCCACGCATAGGAAGGAGGGCCACTGCAGGGGAATTCTGTTCATCACCCCCATGATTGTAGAGAAGATGAGATCGGAGAAAAGAGGACCAGCGAAGAAACCAGTTATCGTCTAAGCCCCTGTTGGAAAAAGAGGAGGAGGAGTAGGAGATAAAGAATTTGGCAAGGAGGAGAACACTGTAGCTATTCCCCCCACCCTTCTTGACTTTATGCCATTCATGGAGAAGGGAGTGAAGGGAAAAGGAAGCAGAAGGAAAAGGAGGAGTAAAGCAGAATATTTGAGCAGAAAAACTTTATGGACCATTTATTTGAGACTTTTGCAAAACAAACAAAAAAAGATCATTTCTTTATACAAGACGGCATGTAGCTACTGATTTGTTTGGATTTGTTTCAAATAAGCAGTTGAAGCACAATATAACATTAGTTTTTAGCCCTTTTCCGTTCCCGAGCAAATCAAACAACCCATCTTCTGCCATTTGTGTTGCTGTAAAACAAAAAACTTGCAGCTACGTTGGTAAAAAAAAAAAATGCGAGAAAACGGTCAAACAGCTAAAATTTACAGTGTATACAATGTAACAGTCAAATTAATCATGAAACGGCTTCTTTGGCAGATAAGACGGAGGCGTGCATTTATTGTGTGCACTTAATCGAGGTGCATGTGCTTGCACGACCATAACTTGAGGAAGAATTCTCAAGAAATGCAGAGAAAAATGGCAGAAAGAACATTGAAGTGTGCAAGGTCTTCTTTCATTTACCTAAGCACATATAAAGGCCAATAAATTAGAGACAGTAGCATGCTTCTGTGTCTCTGAAGTAAATATTTTTATAGACTAAGTGTTTTGTTGAAGTAGCAGTGATTCCGTCACCAGTAAAGTGGAAAAATAGTTTTAACTGAGCTCGGCAACACCTTTTATTGATGAATTGGCAGATGTTGAGATTAATGTAATAAAAGCACATCATCGGTAGGTAGCTAGTCTGTTCTAATCTTCATTATGAAAATTTGTCTTTTTTTCCCACTTAGATCTGAATTCATTCAAAGAAATTGAAAATCTAATGCAGCTCCAATCATGCTAGGATATGTCCTCAATTGTTTTTTACGAACTTGAATTGAGCATTGGCTAATGTTTACAAAAAAAAATCCATGTGAAAAAGATTGTCTTAGTAATAAAGCCCCAACATAGTCCAGTGTTGCTTCTAGGCATATCGGAAGGATGGACTGTAGAAACTCTTACACCATTTGTATAAAATCTGTGAAAAATACGATAGTACGTTATTTGTTCCCCTAATTTTAACCTTGTAAATGTGCTTCATGGGGTTGGTTTAGTGGGAATTGATTTCTAAACCGTCAAAATCTGATGTGCTAAGATATTTTAGCTGATATAAAATTCAACGATCGATAATATTTTATAAATTTGTAGCCTCCAGAAAACCTTTGCGAGTGAGAAACATAACACAAATAAAAACCAAACTCTTTAAATTTTTATATTTAAAGTTCTTTTTTTTAATCAAACCAAATATGATCTTAAGGTTGATGCAAAATATATACTAAGTTGACTATTTTTTTGGGTTTTAGTGGTGTCTTTATAATAAACAACATTTGGATAATAGAAAAATCAACATTCTTGATAAAAATAACTTGATTCAAAGCATGTTTTGTATCATAATAGGTTTTATAAACATATTAAGATGTCTAAAATTTATTTAAATTCTAAACAAAAATTAAAGGTCTGGTTTTTACCAATATATATATATATATATATTCCAAATGAGTTTTAAAGCGACGACCTTTTAAATTTAAACTGGAAGTTTCAGTTTTTCTCTTGTGAACGGGATCACCTTCATCACTGCAGTACCTGACAATGACCGCTCTGTCCGTTGCAGATTTGTTCAATCTCTGGAATTTGGACACATGTAGGAGGTGGGGAGGAGGCGGCAGAAGATGAGTGGGGGATGAAAGGTTAATTAAGATCAGCAGATGAAACGAAACGAAAATTCATGATTCAAAGTTGTATTGCACTCAGGAAGGTAGCAGAAAAGGCATGGCGTCGACAGCAAGAGCATATTCTCCTTTCCTAACTAAAGTTGGGGCGGCTGACATCTGGGTGAATTTTACGAGTCTGAATTTTTTTTGTTCCCACTTCGTTCAGGTTGCCAAAATACAGGAAAAATAGGTCAGGTTAAGCTATTTACTTTTCCAAAGGGAATTCGTATTCCTTTTTCATATTTTAAGTTGAAATTGTGAAGTCCAACTAAACTTTTAGCACTTCAAACATCACAAACAGTTGAGACCATCAAACGCCCTCCAAAGTTGAAATTGAAGAATAGAACTTCAGCTTAATGCTGTAAAAAGCAGTTCTTTTTTCATGTTAGAAACTATAGAAAGAAAAAGGTTTACATTTTCTTTAAAATTTATTAATTTATTTGCCCTATGTAAACCAAAACGGCTTCATACTGGTAAACGTACGTTGTAAAAGTTAAAAGGTAAAATTGCAAAATTAAAATTTGATATCCACGTTTATCAATTTAAAGCAATCCTGCACCAGGAAATTTTGCCCTCCACGAATGACTTAAAGATGCATCTTAAGTACGCTTTCGCTAAATTTCACAAGTTATTTTAATATGATAATTTCTAAGTAAAGATCTGAATAAAATTAGATCAGATTTTATTTGACAAAGTAGATGGCTTTAATAGTGTGACTGGACTTAAAGAAGCATTCAGTTCGCTTCTAATTCAGATGTCGTTCGGAGTCTACTCGCATTTCTCAAACACCTCTTTCTTTTAATGATCTTTCAGAAATATCTATCAGTTTTGTGAAAGTTTTGAACGACAAACTTAAACTTTTCAATGTGCTTAACTGGTGTGCATATCCAAGCTTCTATACGCCAACACCAGGCTTAAAATCCAAACGCAAAATCACGGGTACCATTCCGCCTGAGATCTATAACCTGAGCAGCAGGTTGGGTCAGTCCATGAGCATCAACAGATTTTGATGGTTGCTCACCATGATTCTTTTCTAGAGGAAGAAGGGGTAGAATCACTCTTCCAGTGAGAAACCACCTGATTATGCAGCACAGAATGGTCTCACAGTTGATCTGCTACGAGTCATCAACAACTTCAATGAATCCAACTTGCTTCGGGATCACTATGGAACAGAGGTTGCCATCAAAGTTTTGAATTTGCGGGTGGATGGAACCGCTAGGAGCTCTGAGGCAGGGTGCAAGGTGACAAGCAGGGTCAGGCACAGTAACATCCTGCCTGCTCCAACGAGAACCATGAGTTTAACGCTTGGTACTTCGTTATGATCTGCAACTTGGAGGCTTGGATAAATTGTTGACAATGACAGCATCTGGTTAAGAACTTGAGAGACTATATATATTGGTCGATGATCAGACTTATGCCTATCACATGAAATCTGTATATTTTTGTATGCGGTACACAAACTTTCCCTTCAAATCTATGTACTAATTCTTGGTCTTCATGTTCCCAATCCAGCTTCGCTGCATTGAAGAATTTGAATCGGCAGGAAAAGCTCCAGCCAAAGCAGCCTTCTGCAGCGATGCTTTTTTGCTACTAGACATTTACAGAGGGGCACCATGGTCGGTGGGGTTTTAAGATTGAGAATTAAAATGGGGGGCAGGATGAAGCATTCCCATGTAACACTAGACATAATTGATGGATTTCTCCTTCATAACACCAACCTCGAAGACCATCATGGAGATGTGCAGGTTTGCTGAAGGAAGGCTCCTGTAAAGAGCATCGCCATGACAGAGCCCTTACTGCTCTACTTGAAATTAAAGCTTGGAAGAAGAGTGACCACGGGGAATGACAGCTTTGGGATTCAAACACGTAAGATCCAGTAGTACTGCTAAACATAGTCGAAGTCGCATCCGGATCAGACACGAGCTGCAAAATCCGTATCCAAGCTCCACTGTTTGGGTTCTAGAGTGGCGGTCTACATCTGCTGTTTATGATATCAGCTGTCCACTGCATCATACTTTCACAAGAACCGGCGGGGATGATTATGATACAGAAGAAAGTGTTTTGGCATGTGACTGATACTACCTGATTTAGATTAATAGAGATGCCATGTAATTTACCTTTCCCTGATGGAAAAGTTTTCTGCAATTCAATATGATATATATATATATAGTCGTTTTAATAATGCAAAAACGAAACTTTCTTGATTACAGAAGTCGAAACTTTTGCCAACAATCGAGCGGCAAATCAAGAAAGTTTCAGTAATCTCACTACGGCATATATTCAAAGTGATTCACAAAACTTAGCGAATGTGACCCCCTAGAGGCATCGATTACAAGGTCAGTTCTTCGATCATTTGCAGATCACTACATCTGTGTATATTGGAGACTGGCTACTTCAGCCAAATAGCATACAAATTTGTGTAGCAACATGAAGTACTGCATAATGAACCCCGCACATATATAATAAATGCTTTGAAGAGGAAGTATACATAAAAAAATTAAATATCTAAAAGAATCGACATCCATTCCATAAGCCAAGCACGTCCCACTTCCTGCAAGTGAAGGTCCACCTCCTAATTAGATATTAAAATCAGGAAATGCTTGCTAACATAGTTATTTTCTTTCAATAATCAAAGGAAAGTCAACCATTTAGGCGTGTTGCATACGTGGGATAAAACAGGAAGAGGAACACTTTCACTTTTGCGTCATTTATAGTCGTCGCATTGGCATAAACTATAAACTCTCTCTGTCCCTTACTAAGAAGACTCCCAAATCAC
Source organism: Nymphaea colorata (assembly GCF_008831285.2). Classification (NCBI taxonomy): domain Eukaryota; kingdom Viridiplantae; phylum Streptophyta; class Magnoliopsida; order Nymphaeales; family Nymphaeaceae; genus Nymphaea; species Nymphaea colorata. The sequence continues at coordinate 14,734,769 of NC_045148.1, read as the reverse complement.
TGGTTTGGGAATTGGATAGACAGCACGTATCCTGCTGCTATTCACCAATTAGGAGTTTCTCTCATACTGTAAACTAAGTTCTTATTAACTAACCACAAGCATTGAAGTACAAGAAAGAGCAAGATTTGGGCAGATTGACTGCAGTCACTCATCTTCAGAACCATCTTCAAGCTAATACCAACAGGACAACAACACTGCAATCAGCACCATAATCATAGGCAATTTCTGCGCCTGAGTTTCGCATCCATTGTAGTACTCGTAATTATAAGGCTTGTATGGGTATAAAGCGTTTGGGTTCCCAGTAGTGTAGTAGTAAGGCTGGGGCAAACACCCTGCTGATGGGTCCGTGGATGGGCAGTGCACCGACGGAGGCTGCTCCTCTTTGGGCGGTTCCGGCGGTGGGTGCGGCAAATATCCACCACATGGAGTCGGACAAGTTGCACACGTTGTACAGTCAGGAGTCGTCACTGCTGAAGGGGGTGTGGTGTCCTCCAGTTTCTGTGTGGTGTTGTCAAGCTTCTCTGTGATTGCGCTCTGAGTGAGGCTCCATGAAGCAGCAAGCAAAACCAGAGAGAACAGGAAGTTGTAGAGATTAAGATGTCTAACTTGGCTCATTTTGTTTGTCTCCAAGAGCAACTTCTAGGACTCTGTGAGGCAATGTGGTGTAGAAATAAAGGGGAAGTCCTTTTATAGGTTGATTAATGTGGAAGAAAGGGACAAATAAAAATAAGGGGTTCGGTATCTTTGGTTGGTGCAGGTTGTTGGCATGGTAGGGGTTGGTTCTAAGAGCTCTGCTTTGGTAGGAGGCAGCACCATATTGTGTGGAAAAGGGTCCACACATAAAAGTATGTTTTACTTTTTCTTCTTTGGAAAAATTTAAAAAAAAAATACTTTGCTTTTACTAACGAGTGGCACGTGTCACTGAAAGATTGGCCCTTGTGGAGTCAATTCACCCGCTGATATATGCTTGAACAGTAATTATGTTGACTACCAAATGAAACCTAATGAAGCAAAACTACTACTTTCTTTTTCAATTGTATGGTTTCAACTAATATGAACCCACTCAACAAGAGGATCTTTTATGAGGTCATTGCAGCCTAATTAATCATGAGTTTGGTATAACTAGTTTTCTCTCTTTATGTTCCTTTTGTTCCATAAGAGTAGCATTAGAGGGTCAACCTTTCACCTTTTATTGTCACGAAAAAAAAGTGTCACCCTTAAATATAAGCAACAACCCTATCTTGCTCGTGCATCTATTTTTTCCTCCTCCTTTATTAAATGTGATTCGAAAAAGTGAATAAGAGAAGTAAGTACAATAGCTAGCTTGATTGTCATATATAATACATGATCTGTTAAATCTCAACTTTGACGAAAGTTGCTTCCGAAGCACGAAATGCTGCCAGCTCTAGATTATGGAAAATAAGTATGTATTATTGTGGTAATTAATACGTAATCGTGCATAATTCTAACAAAACATACTTTCCACCAACAGAACATCTTAATATCGGCTCAACATTGGCTCTCTAAGGAGCCTTTGATTTCTGACTTAAAATCTATGGATCCTGTGATGTGGCTTGCTTTTGCTGATGTAACAGAAGAACCATGGTTTATCAATCAAACTAAGGATCGTAGATTAAACCAAGATTCAGACTTAAGATCTTTGTTTAGCGGTTTTGCAGTGAGAAAAATCAGATTTAAGGTTGGATCTTAGAGGGTCTCAAATCCAAGGCTATCAAACACACCTAAGTGACCCCAACTTTTTCTTTTTTTCCAGCCTTCTCAAGTTTAACCATTTTTTTTTTTCAAACTTCTCAAGAGGGAGGGAGAACCGTGTTTAAGAGATGCAGTTGAGCTTATCAAATTCTTAACTTCTTTCCATGAAAAAGTCTTTGAACCCCAAAAGGATAGGATGAACAGCATGAGAATATTTTTTATGATGACTATTGGATGGAGGATACGTCGCAGTCAGCAGCGACCTAAACGTCCTGCTGATCTATTCGTCCAACTGTTTTTAGGTTTCGAGGACGACGTACCCTTTTCCTTGAATCGGCCTTAATGGCTGGTAACATCACCTGTTGAATATCTTTTGAACATGTCTTCACCAAATACCATGGAAATTTCAGCTGCTCTCTTATTCTATGACGCAGCCTTGACGGTGACATTTCTCCCAACATTAATCTCAAACTGCTCCTCCACATCAAAGACGTGCAAGGAGAAGGATTCTTGAGATGAGAATTTTCCGCCTTCTCATAACAATTGAAGTGCCTTAGTCCTCGCATTCCAGAAGGCCAGCAGTTCGCAGGCAAGGTCTCTTTAAAAGAAACTGAAATCCTCATTACTGGATGGACGGAATGCAGAAGGATTTCAATTTTTCTCTCCCTTCCTCTCTCTCTCTCTCATTATATATACATATATATATATGTGTGCTTGAGACAGAAAATGATATTTTATCTCCTATCAAACTTTTGAAACTATAATTTGGTCACCTTGATGAAAAATGTTTATATTGGGCTGTCACGTGAACAATATTCAGTTCTACATGTAGCAGAGCTAGATTATTCCACATGCGGGTGCATGCCTGTACACAAACACACCAACAGGAATAGCACCATGTGTAAAGTTACACATCAATTTAGAATAACTTTACACATCAATTCAGAATTTGTTCCATAGGTTTCAAGTTAATTAAAGCCCTTTCCACCGGCGGGCTCTACGTAGCGATGCTCTCTTTTTGCCACGGTTACAGCTGCCTAGATACTTGTAACTTTACAAGATATAGATCTTGTTTTGTACCTTTAAATTATATAAAAGAAATGTAGATCTTCAACAAAACTTGGAGCCAATCGAGAGTATGATCTCTCCAGTCATTCCTAGTGCTCCTTATTAGTAGCTTTCACATGTTCAAACGCAAGTATGGTTAATCGGACCTGATCATTTCACAACTTACATTCGACCCCATCAAGTTCTATGTGGGTGCTTTGTTACATGTGGTTTCGTGATTCATTCAGGATGCGGCCAAGATCTGGACGCCTTGTTCCTAACGTCCTGTCCGGGGCATTCGTGTCCCCTCTAGACGTTCGTACAAGGGTGAATCAAACGTTCTCTACAGATCAGGGGACGACGGTGGCCTCTTCAAGACAATCGGCAAGAGTAAATGCAGGGACACACCATCAAATTTAGTGTTATTTGCAATTTTCCGTCTCACTTTTAGACATTTACAAGACGCCGCTCAAAATTCCTTCCCTCTACAAACCTCCGGTACCTGCTCAACCTACTAATTTTACATGAACAGTCCCAACTATTTTGTCAATTTTATCAAAACGGGTCTCTCTCAGACAATCGCAACTTTCATCGGTGCACGAGACCTTCCCCCGACTGCATCCCGACAGCCATGGCCGCCGCCTCGAGCCCTCTTGGCTCTTCTTCCTCGGGACGCGGAGACCCACTCGTCGTCACATGGATCCTGACCATCCATCATCTCCATCAGCATACTCTGTAGCTCCCCCAGTCCATAACTCCTTTTCTGCATAACAACAGAAGCAGAAATGAATAAATAAGCTCCAGTCGAAGATCTATTTCTTCAGGATCGACTCAGAACTACAATCGCCTATTATAGTATAAGAAAGAAGATCTAAACATACCTCGTTTCTTACTTCGGCCATTAAAGAGAACAACTCCTGAACAAAATCACAGAAGCCCTGTATTTTTCATTGCGAAATTATTAAAGATAGATAGATAGATAGTCCAAGAACACCAGAAAAAAAAAAGAAAAGAAAAGGAAGAAAATCTAGAACTATTTACGTAGAGAAAATTTTCAAGAAAATACAGTCTAATTTGTTTTACATACATGTTTAAAAAGGAGCCGGCTACTGTCTAAGAAGGAGGGTTTGATTTAATTTTAATTACTTTACCTCGTCCACCTCTTCCGTTGGATCGTAGAGACCTGCGTCATACAACGTCCTTTTCCGTCCGTCCGACAGTACTGCAAAATTATCACTTAATGGAAATATAGTTATAAACATGAGCGGAAAGATTAAGAAGCTTAAAGTTGATGGAAGCGAGGAGGATTCAAAACTAAATCAAACAGGCTTGTAAAGAGAAAAAGGATTTAAAATTTGGAGAAAGAAAATCGACCTGAATATGCTTCTTGAATTCTCTGAAACTTCTTCTTGGCTTCCTCGGCAACTTCCAGAGGGACTCTCCCCCATTTATCGGGATGCCATCTCTGAAAAACGATATCTTCCGGTAAAAGCAGCACCAAACAGGGGGAAGGCAAATGTAGATGGACGAAAAACTACGTTCCTGCTTACCACGGCTTGCTTGCGGTAGGCGCTTCGGATCTCCTCAGACGAGGCGTTCGGCCCCACCTCGAGTTCAACGTAGTGATCGGCCATCATCCTTTCTTCCGCACTCGCACGAGGCTCCCAACTACTCTCGCTGATTAATCTCTGGACTTCTGGTCGTCACCTTTCTTCTTGCTGAGGCAAGAAGCCAGCGGCTTGCTGCATCTGTTACCGAGAAACGTAATTTTCCGGCCAACGCTTGACGGAACCAGGCGAAGGGCAACTCGGCGATCGATCATGCAGTGGGGTTGACAGCAGCGTTCCATACTTATACAACGCGGCTTTATCTCCGTTGCGTCGAGAAGAAGCGAAAAAATATCTGCTGGCCGTAGAAGTTAGAACGTTCCGGATGCTTCAGACCTTCTTCTTCGCGCTCCTTCTTCGAGGCAGATATTAGGAGGAACGCGACGCTCAAGTAATGTAGTCCCACACAACATAAAATTTTCAAACGGTCCCACGCGTTTGCGTCCCACCTACTCATGTTATGTGAATGATTTTAGAATAGATGACGACATCTTCATACAAAAGATTAAAGAGTGCCTGGTCCAGAGCGCAGTATTTGGAAGGTCAATTATGGTTTTGCCTCTAATTCAAGCACGAGCTAAGTAGAACCCCAGTTCAGTCAGTCAGTCAGCTCCAGCTCGGCTTGACTAATGAAACTTCGAGTTTGTGAATAGCTCGACGAATGCTACTCAAGCTCGACCCGATAGTTACAATCAATTTAGGGTTCAAGCACGAGCTAAGTAGAACCCGAGTTCAGTCAGTCAGCTCGAGTTCGGCTTGACTAATGAAACTTCGGGTTCGTGAATAGCTCGACGAATGCTACTCAAGCTCGACTTGATAGTTACATGTTGAGCTCGAACTCAACTAGACTAAGGCTCGACAAACTTGTTTGAATATAATTAATATTCATTCGACTCGATTAAAGTTCCACAAACTCGTTTGAACTGAATTCATATTCATCGTTACGTGTTGAACTCGAGCTCGATTAAAGCTCAACAAACACATAAACTAATTTGAATATTTTAACTTGATTAAAGAACGACAAACTCGATTAAGGCTTGAGCTCGACTCGATTATTTAAACTAGTCAACTCATGAACTCGAACTTGACTTGTTAAGCAAATGACTCGGCTCAAGCTTGTTCATGAGCCAAGCTCCAGTTATCTTAAGTGCATTTAGACTACATTTATTTGTTGTTTTTTTTTTTTTGTCTACAATCAATCAACAACAGAGTCAGACATTTTTTAAGAAGGGGGTTGAATAGAAGTTTTTTAAATTTTGACTAGGGCCAAAATAGCAGTTTTCAAAATTTTTATCTAAAAAAATTAAAATTTTTATAATTTTTTAAAATTTGCATATAATTTTTTTATAAAAAAATCAAAACCATCAAGTCATACCTTAACTCCGCCCTTGCAATGGACAAGCATGGCTATCTATGGACTGCCTTTGGTCACTGGAAAATTAAATATGTTTCAAAGAAACACTCAACGGAAGTGACATAACAGACAAAATGTCATGGGTAAAAAAGTACCAGACAAAACACACAGGGTGTTCACTTCTTAAATTCATCAAACAACAGACAAAAGAACTATGCAATTGACACTGGAACAGGATAGGTGATCTGATGGACAGGACGTCCTGTCCATCATGTTCCAAAGAGAATGAATAGTAATCACACAAGAAAGAACAGTACAACATCTAATAAATAAAACACGCGCATTTTAATGCGCCATAAATTCACCCCAACCTTAACACGAATACAATGTCTGTGTTAATGCCCTCATGCATACAAGCATTACAATGTCTTTGTTAACACAACCTAACTAAAGATGAACATTGGTAAATGAATTGCATCTCAAGAATTTTTGGATTTGGAACTTTAAAAAAATGTTCTTTTCCTTTTTAAAATTCAAATTATAAGCCAAATTTCACATGTTTATCAAATAAAATGATGTATGACACTATCCTCCAACCCAATTTGATTTGCAAAAACTAAGTTTCATGAAAACCAAATTTTAAAAACTTTGCTTTTTTTTTTTTTCTTATGGGTGACACCTGCGAAACCTGGTATTGAATAAGAGACCAGTTTTTCACTACTCTTAGATATTAGAAAATCTGGTTTCGTAAAAACGAAGTTCTATTCAAAACCCAGCCCAAACACTGCAAAAAACTTAGCAGAATCAGGTTTTTAGATTTTTGTACTTCTTTTGAATTTCAATTTACTTCGATAAAGGAAAGATAAATCTATTGAATTTCAATTTTTCTATAAAGGGAAAATGAATCTATCGAATTTTTATTCCTTCAAGAAAGGGCAGATATGAATCTAATCATTTGTTTGAAGTGAAGAACCGAAAGTTACACCCCAAAGAACACCAATTAACATAGGCTAGTTTATTTTTGTTTGAAGTAGAACTCGGAAAAGTTACACCCAGAAGAACACCAATTAACATGAACTAATCTCAAATATGAGAGTCGATCCCGCAATTTTTGTTGTGATATCTCGACATAAACCAAATATATATTCACAGAAGCCGTTTGGAGCTCCTTCTTGTGAAACGATATCATCATTTAGCACGCATGGCCAACTGTGAGAATGTTATAAGAATGTTGTAAGAATCTGCGAAGCTTCTTCAACAAGACCATCTCTTAGAAAGAGCGTTTCTTGTTGCAAAGTCTTCATTTTATTGCTCTAACCCGTCCCAAAATTTTACATTTACAAGAAACAGGTAAAAAAAAATCTTCTTAAATACAAATAAGCCTCTCCCTCTCTCTCTACCTCTCTCTCGTCCTCGTATGAGGAAAGAGACGTCGCCGATCAGACGCCCCCAACCTTCACAAGTGTGGTGGCAGGCCGACTCTTGGGTGCTTCGGTCGGGCAGCCGTGGTCTCCCACGCGAGCCCTCTTCGAACTTCTACAGGCTCCGCCGGCCGACCCACTACACCAGCTCCCGCCGGCGCCGGCCATCATTTCGGACAACATATTTTGTAGCTCCCCCAACCCATAAGTCCTCTTCTGCAGAAAGCCAACAAGACGGGTGAGCACCATTGCCCTTCTCAAATATTAGGCTCTTATATATTCTGCATCGTTATAGAATATAAGTATATACGCACCTCCTTTCGAACTTCCGTCATGACAGACAACAATTCCTCAACAAAATCGCATAAACCCTGTATTCAATTTCATGGTAGTTAGTTAAGCAATCAGCATGGTTAAGCTACGCGTTTATGAATTACAATACAGGGCTAATTTGATTTTAATGGAAGATGAGTTTACCTCATCCTCTTGTTCGCTTGGATCGTAGAGACCTGCGTTGTACCACTTCCTCTTCCGTCCGTCAGATAGAACTGCAAAATCATTACCGAATGATCCGTAAATATCATATGAACGACGAAGAACGAAGACTAAAACTAGATCAGATATAAGAAAAGAAAGATACATCAAATTTGGAGGGAGCCGACCAACCTGAATATGCTTCTTGAATTTTCTGGAACCTCTTCTTGGCTTCCTCCGCAAGCTCTGGAGGAACTCTCCTCCATTTGTCAGGATGCCATCTCTGAACAGAAAGTGAATAGGAAACACAGGTAAATAACGATAACAAAAGACACATCTAATGAAGGAGTACGTGCATCCTGAGGAGTGTCCTTACCACGGCTTGCTTGCGGTAGGCGCTTCGGATCTCCTCAGGCGAGGCGTTCGGCCCCACGCCGAGTTCAGCATAGTAATCGGCCACCATCTCTTCTTTCTCTATCACCGGAGTCCGGCACTCTCAGGCAAAGGCTTGTTCCGGAGACGCCTTGTTGTTGCTAAGGGAAGCGTGAAAAGAAGCTGCAGAAGAAGATTCCGGTTGCTCACTGCAGTGGAGAACTGAGGATGCACGTCCCTTTCACTGTTCCCTATCTTATACTACGGAGGTCTTCTGTTTCTCTCATGGTCGAGAAGCAGAGAAACACATTCCGGAGCTTGGCCGGACGCGGAGGATGTAGAACGTTCGCGGCGCTTCGCGACAATCTCCGGCGATGCATTCCGTTGCAGGGACTATGGCGGTGCTGTGCTGTGGGGCCCTCTACAGCTAAGAGCGGGCCCCGCTCCCCTTCTCCTGGGGATCTAGCGAAATCAAGAGGGTCGCCGGCTCCAGAGTTTTCGTGAAGGACCTGGACGGAGGGAGGGATCAGGGACGGTGCCAGAGCGCTATTATCCGGAAAATATCGTCTTCTTCTCCGCAGCCAAGCAAACTTCTCTGGTAGCCTTTGCAATTCATGCTCAACACTGTCAAGCATACTTATAAGATCTTATTGTGGCAAGAAAATGAAGAAAGGACTGGTTACAGGAAAAGCAGCGAAAGAAGCTGATCTGCTGATAGATGGAACGTATTATGAAAAATATTAACAGCCCAAAACAGCTTAAATAGACAACTAGCAATTAGAAAACAACAATTCAGTGCAAATCATATTTATAATTTTTTGTAAGCAGATTCTTTCATCAAATATCGGATCCAATCGAACTTCTTCAAAAAAAAGTCAGGTATAAAAGGAGAATAATTAACATCCGACAAAAAAACTAGCTCGAATGCAGATTTGAGGAATGACATCTGATTGGATTCAAGTCTAATTTGGTTTTACATAAACATTCAATCAGATTTTAATTTAAATTCAACTTAATCATAACAAGCTTCAGCTGTACGTGTATTTAAAGTTCAAAAATTTTTTAAGGAAAAATAAAATAAGGCATGGTGAAGGACGAGGAGGGGAGGGAAGAGGAGAGAGGAATCAAGGTTCTTTCATACGAATTGAAGACACTAAAACGAAGGGACATTATTGGTGCAAAGAGAACATTAGTAAAAAAAAATTTTTATTAAGGCGTGAGTAAACGTCGGAAAAGGTATAGTCAGTCACAATTTATTGAGGAAAGTAAATGTAAGTAAAAGATCATTATATACTTGCACATAACTGCGTTAGAAAGTAACGGGAAGAAGGTAAAATGGAAAACAAGGTTTTCTTTTTGTTCGGATGCTTGAATTTAGAAAGAAATAACCTTTTAAATATCGTCTCCATGCGGACAAGGGTGTTAAAAGGAGCGTTGAAAGAACCTCCTAGCACACTCACATGTTGGTTGCGATGCCTTCAGCCAAACGTAAAAGATGAGTCGCCACTCTTTTTTATGAAGACTCCTCTCCTTTTCGTCAGCGCCTTAAGCATCGGAGTGGTGGCTGTTTCCGGCGAGGCGAGCGGCGGTAAGCCCAAGATCTTTTCCCTTTCTCTTTCCCTCTTTTTTTTTTTTTTTTACTGTTCTGACGGAGTTAATCTCTTCTGCTTTTTTATCCGCTCTTCTTAGGCATTTCTGTCTGTCTCTCTCCCGCTCTCTCTCCCCTCATCATGTATAACAAAGTTGTGGATCTTTAAAACTTTGAAACTTTAAGATGTTTGCTCGACATAGAAATGAATCGTCATTCTCCTTGAAAGAATAAATCTAGCACGCTTACATGCTACTTGAAAATAACAAACAGGGTCATGTTTCACCGTGCATTTTGTTCGGAATGTTATGTAACAGCCTTCACAAAAGAGAGTGGTCAACCCACCTTTTTCTTAGTATTGGCCATAAGTCATAACCAACATTTCTCATTTGGGCATCAGTCCGGATCTTTGTGGGCTTCCTTCGAAACAACTACGCGGTTATATAATATATATATATACATATATATATAAACTCATATACTTAATATAGATTATAAGGTTTTCCTTTTGAGAAGAAATTGATTGCAGTACCTGCATATGAGGTTCTCTTAAAATATGATGAGGGCCTGAATGTTAAGTTACATGAATAATGATCTAGGGCACATGTAAAATCAAAGATCTAAAAGTTGACAAGTTGAATAACAGGTTTATTATGCATGCGCGACGGGTACCCAAGATCCAGAGAATCCAATTATTTCCACTTTTGGATTCGTTAATATCCATATTGGCCTTGTTTTTTGGATATAGTTGTCTTTTATAATCATATGTTGAATGTCATTATTCATTTAGCTTTTGGGTGTTGCTATTATTTGAGATCCATGTTTGAGTTGGATTTAGCTTTCGATTAACCTGTTTATCCTATTTATTGGATCCAATAATGTTCTGATGTCCATAATATATATATATATATATATATATATATTATATGCTGAATAAAGTTATCCTTTGAGAAAAAATTATTATGAGGTTCTCTCGAACATGGTGAGGACCTCAATGTTAAGCTTAAATGAATCATCTATAGCACATTGAAAATCAGTGACCCAAAATTTCATAAGTTGGACAGCAGGCTTATGCATACGCATTGGCTACCCGAGATTCCGAAAGGAGTCCAATCGTTTCTAGAAACTATTAACGATGTAAATGATTGGGAGTAGAGGTGTGGAGCTCTTGAAACAACTCAATTGTGAACAAGTGATCCTACTGAAAATCAATTTGATTACTGTGAATAGTTCGAGGAAAAAGTAATTCGAGGAAAAAGTAATTGTAGATCAGTTTATAGATCAGTTAGACGAATAAACGACTGAGTTCAAATGATTATTATTTGTTATCGTAACAGTCTATAACTCCTTAAGGTGAAATGATTATTATTTGTTATTGAAGGAACTGTAATGTTCTATAAACCTTATTGAAGTGATTGAAAGTCTTGATATGCCAAGAATGGATTATTAATTCACATGTTATTATAACTTTGATATTGGTAGTTGAATACGGCAACTATTTTCATGAATGGTGAGTTAGAGAAAATTGTAAAGGTACATTAGTACAGACTAGTTGAAAACCTCCTTTAACAGTCTCCAAGACATTGATGCTTTGTTTTCCATAAAGACAACAAGATTAAACATTTAGTCAATGAATTTAACTACTCTGTGTATATCTAGAAAAATGGGATCCTCTTTTACATTTGACTATGTTCTAAAAGAGTTTAGAATGTTTGTTTACATGAAACTTTCTAGCGAAAGAAAAATGTCCAAGTGAAGGGAAACAAAGTTAAGTATACCCTTTGAAGCTGTTGAAAGTTTGATACACATAAAATTATGTGCGAAACCCGCTATAAGAATTTGTAGTTGATTTTGTGAGTTGACATTAAGGAAATCAAGGTTGGCCTTTTACATTGGCAACCTTGTTTGGCAGTTAAATTAGTTTTTATATATTTGAAAGAAAGAAAGATCTATGATTAATTATTTGTTATGGTGGCTAGCATCCTGTTCAGATATTTGAAATGTGATTGCTAGCATTCTCACAAGGAATTCCTGATGACAAATACGCGTGTAAAGTATTAGTAACTTGTTACGATGAGAAAGTGTAAGCAAAACCTTATAATCCATATTAGTATATATCTTACTTCGAAAAAATAATGTTTACAACTCTCATTCATGAAGGCTGTTAAAATATTAACTCTCCTTTATGGAGGCTGTTATACAATCAATTGCATAAACAACTAAATGCCATGAACTGGGTTGACAGGAAAACCAAAGGGACGCCATTTTTCATATAAAATCATAAATCATTTGTATGATGAGGGCTTATCTTTTTTATGCTGTTTTGTTCTATCTTGCAGGTTGCATTGTTCATGGCGGTGCAGGGCCGTTGTGGTGCTTCTGTTGAGACGCTGCTACAACTTCCAACATCACACATACATACACATACACACACCCTTTTCATTTTCATCAGAAAGAATGCTTTTCATTTTCATCAGAAAGAAAGCCTGTACTTATCTCTGGCAATGGAAGTATGGTTAACAAATAGAATGAGCAATTGTTCAAAGTTTTTTCTGATAAACTCTCATATAATACGAATTATAGGACAATTCACAAAAGAAAATGAGCACAATCCAAAGACCATCAGCTAGCGCAAAGCCTGGAACAAATCTTCAAATTCCTTCAAACTGAAACCTTAAATTTTTGCTCCCTTTTTTGTTTTTTTAATCTCTTGGCGGACGCTGGCCCTAAATTTTCTTATTTACAAGAAAAAGAGGTCGCAATTTCTCTTGCAATCACAACAGCACCGCCGTCGCCAAGCGATTGGAAAGCAAGTTCATCCGATTGGAGAAAGCGCGCTAGAAAGATTTCGGACCTGAACAAATCCACTCGCCCTGCCCTTGACGGCCCTCTGGTAGCTCTCCTGCCCTGGGTCTCGAGCTCTCTTGGAAGCACCCGAAGGTTCTGTGGGTGCCTCGAACCATCCTCCACATAAAGCCTGATCTTCCATCATCTGGCCTAACATATCTTGAAGCTCTCTTAAGCCGTATCTCTTTTTCTGCAAGTACCCAACGACGATCGAAGGCGGTTCCTTTAGCAACTCAAAGAATTCATTCCATTCCATATCAACGGACAAACTATTGCCGGTTTAGCAGAATGTAGTCGGGAAATTACCTCGTTTCTCACTTCGGCCATGAGAGAGAACATCTCTTGAGCAAAATCGCACAAGCCCTGTTCGAAATCAAGAAAATAAAAATTAGTCCAAGGCATTGAATTAGGAAGGAAAGTTTACGAGCCTGAACGAATCAGAGACTTCACCTCATCCATCTCTTCCGACGGATCGTATAGGCCTGCGTTATATAACGTTCTTTTCCGCCCATCGGAGAGCACTGGAGGGGAAAAACACAAAGGAGGGAAGAATGTCAGCGAATGGAATGTTCAAACTGAACCGGGAAATGGAAAGCAAATGACGGTTTTCGCGAACGCGACGAGATAATCACCTGAATATGCCTCTTGGACGTTCTGGAACTTCTTCTTGGCTTCCTCAGCCCCTGCGGGTACTCTCGTCCATTTGTCGGGATGCCATCTCTGTACGAACAAAACGCGTAAATTAACGTTAGAAAAGATCTGTCTCTCGCTGCGTATAATCCGATAACTAAGGACGATCCGAGCGTAAATGCGGGAAAGTCTCCTCCTACCACCGCTTGCTTGCGGTAGGCGCTCCGGATCTCCTCAGGCGACGCGTTCTGGGAGACGCCGAGTTCCACATAGTAATCATCTGCCATCTTCGGCATTGTGGGACGTCAGTCTAAGCCAGAGAAATCAAAGCTCTCAGACCACTTACTCCTCTTTTCCCAACCCCTCCCTCCGGCGAAGATTCCGGCCAGTCCTCAAAGGAAGCAGGCGAAGCTTGAAGATGATGGCTCCAGTTCATTTACTGTTGAATTTTATATTCTGTTTCAATAACTGGAAGGTTCGAGACTCTCTCGATCCTTCTTTCTCTCGATCTCTCTCTGAGCAGAAAATATCGGGGTTAGCTCCATTGTGAAGAACGTTCGAGAGACACACACACGCACACACTCTCTCTCTCTCACTATCACAGCAGAAAATATCTGGTTCGGGTCGACGGCGACAGGTGGAAAACGTTCGAGACACCTCCGGCCACGGCTGCTTCAGAGAACAGGTCAAGTCCCGAGCCCCGAAGACGCCGCGGGAGCCGTCCATCTTCAAATCCAACGGCTCCCAAGGTCCGGATGTCTTTCCCCTTTTTTGTCTACTTTCTTAAAGAGGTGAACCGTCCGATTTTGAAAATCGACGGCTTTCAGACTACAGTCCAGCGCAAGTGGGACCTGGTCGGCTTGCCGAAGTTTCGGGACTCTGGAGTCGCTTTTGGAGAGAGAGCTCACAGTCATGGTGGCAGAAAAGAAAGGCTTCGAGATCGTTCGTCGTTCCGTTTTACGAGGCGTGGTGAAAGGCAATGGACGGCGGCGGCCACTGCTCAGTGACGACCCCCTGAGGACGATATTAGTGACGCCCCTGCGCTTCCAAGTCGCACCTCTTTTTGCAACTTATCATTCATTAGAAAAAAGTAAGTCTCATTTGGATGACATCGCATTTGTATGGGAGAAACCAGTATTTTGTAAAGGAATCAATAATGTCACACTCTTTTATGTTTTTCGCATGAATTGCTGTTTTAATTGTCACTCAAACTCACATACCAAGTTCCAAGAACTGATCATCCAAATTCTTAGATTCTTCAATCCTTGAAGGATGGCCAATCTAGAATTCGGGGTTCGAAGGGCTTCCTCATCAAAGCAAGTAAGTAAGCCTTTACGTACGAAAGGTCATCAACTCGGAGAAGAAATTTAGTGCCATCTTCTCGGAAGCGTTTCGGTTCACAAATTTTCGGTTAAAAAAGCTAGTCTTAGAATATATATTAAAAAACTGCAATATATTCTTATATCAAAACCATTCTACGAGTTGTTAGTGTGAACCAATGAAGAATGTATTGAGAAGTAAATGAAAAATTATTATTTATTGAGCTTAAGCAACTTAGTGAATCAAAGAGATCCGCGTCCTGATCTTTGCTCATCTCTGCTTTCTTAGTCACCTTGGCTGTGGCCCTTTGCAAATGGGCAGTCAGTTAATGTGTTCTGGAATCCCGATCTGGCGAGTACGTGATCAATCAAATGTTCTGGTTCGTGAACTCATCCTTCCTCCATACAAGGTCAAGAGGTTCCGTATTCTGTTCTTCCTTGTCAAATCGAACAAGTACGCCTGAATGAGGGAAGCCTTCACAAGAATTCATTAGAGCTCTGGCTTTGAGTTGCAGTCATTAATCTAAACCTTCCACTGCCAGAAATATAGTGTCACAGCGTTTGTCAGTCATGCCGGCGTCACAAAGCGATCAGTGACAATCTGTTACCACAGCTGGGATCGTCAATCAATCGATGACGGTTTGTCAATATCTTTACTGACAAATACATTCCGTCAATAAAATTGTTTGAAATGTTTCCTATTAGTACGTTGATATTTCGTTACTGAATGTGCCCTTAAGTCGTGACCCTTTGGTCCATCTCTGACGGTTTTATTGCCAGTGTTGATTTTAACAAGGACAATTACAACCACAATTTGAACAGTTCTTGAATGGTGGATACCGAAATTAAGCAGAAGGTCATCGCATAACCATATCTTACTAACATTTCATCTTTAGGTTTCGTTTAGGTATCTTGGTTGGTGTGGGTTTTAGTGAATGTATACTGGGATTCAGTCCCAATGGTAGTACATTGTTAAGGAGTAATCCATTTTACACCACCGCAGAGTTGTAGATTGATTAAGAAGCCCAGGACCTACCACTCCTGTAAACAGTAGAAGCAGAAATCCAAAACGCTTAGATAGCTAGGACGACAGAAGCTTCATTCTTTTGACGTGCGTTCCATTTCTTTCGACCTCCATTAAAGCTTAGGTTGTCAAATGCTTTAAACAGACTAGAATGGATCCGCAGCTTGTCGGTTTCCCCGTCCTTGAGGAAGAAGAATGGAAAGAGTAGCTACCACTACAACGACAAGGTATTGACCAGAAGTAACAGCGAGATAGAGGGAGCGAGTGGCAGAGCCAGAAAATTTTGGCTGAGAAGCACTAACTGTTCTCTTACTTAGAAGAAGACTTAGGTTTGGTGTAGGCATGACATGCCGCTGGACCTACTTGAACTTAAGTCCAACTTAATGACAATGGAAGATTTTAAGGGCTGGCGTGAGCAATGGTTCACGCGCCAGTGACACAGTAGCTTTGCTACTGACAGTGAGAGAGGAAGAGGGAGCTAGTAAAATATGAAAACTGATGCAATGTAAGATTTCACGGAGAACAACACTATGAGTAATCTAATCAAAATTATTTGATGTTAGTCTGAAATCTACAATCAAGAATTGTACTGTTCATTTCAACACTGGGGTCTCACAAAGTATGGAATATTTCTGATCAAACTTGGATCGCTATCAATCACACCCTAGAGAAAAGAGAAAAAGAATGTGTGCTAGCTGCTGTTAGGCAGGGATTCCCACCAAACTTCTTCTGGTGTTTCAGATTAGGAACACAAAAAGTGAAACGACCACAATGTCTAATCCCCAAATGCCTAAGGCAGCTTCCTTTGATTGAAGGGCAAAAAAGCTGTTGCAAATACTCGAGCATATTTTTGACATATGTAAATGTACACATTGCAACACCTTATAATGTGTGACACTTCAATTCATAGGCCGCATCATCTTTCCCTGCAATGTAAAAATCAATTGGTCCTTTCTTTTGTAGGCTGTGGAGTTTACTAGGAAAGCGACATCCAAGCAGGTTATTTGAGATGTACTTTCCAGTATATCAGATTCGATCACGTTCAGAAAAACCCAGTATCTTCCTTCCTGAGTAAGGCTGCTTCTCTGTGTGATTTGGAATAGTTAAATGAGAATTGACTACTTTTACCCAGCTTGAGATTTCTGACTTTCTGTAACAAGAATCCCCAAGTAAGGCCTAAAAATCAATTGGTCCTTTCTTTTGTAGGCTGTGGAGTTTACAAGGAAAGCGACATCCATGCAGGTTATTTGAGATGTACTTTCCAGTATATCAGATTCTATCACGTTCAGAAAAACTCAGTATCTCCTTCCTGAGTAAGGCTGCTTCTCTGTGTGATTTGGAATAGTTAAATGAGAATTGACTCCTTTTACCCAGCTTGAGATTTCTGACTTTCTGTAACAAGAATCCCCAAGTAAAGCCACCCACATTTGATTCACTGCTCCCTTTTGGTTGTGGAATCATTCCACATCAATGCTTTTACGCTTCCATCTTACGGGTGATGATTATCTCTTAATCTCTCAAACACCACCATATTAAATACTATAAATATCACTTTCTTCAAATCGTAGTCGACCATAGAAAAAGATACAGCCTTCTTCTCCTTTTGCTTCAATGGCTGCCATTGCTTCTTGTTGCCTCCCAGATCTTTCGGCCTGGATCACAGGCCTGCCTCCAACTACCCAATGGAAAACAGACCTACAGTCCATCAATATCTGCTCTTCCAAATCAAACAAAATCTCACTCAAGTTCTCCGTCAAGAGGAACCCCAGCTCAGACCCTTTTGTAGTCTTCTCCCTGTTGGCAGATTTCCAGTACCCTGTCTATCTTTGGAGTTCAAACTCATGCAGGGTAGACAACAAGTCCTACTCCGTATCCAAAGACACCATGAAGGACCTCTTCTTCAGCTTCATCAAACAAGTACTTCAGTATGGTCCTAAAAAGAACTCTCACCTTGTTCTTCCTTCGTATCTTAGCACAGCCCATGAGCAGAAATTTTTCCCTCAAATGCTTAACCTTGCTTTTGCTTCACTCCTTCTGTGCGTCTGCGTCTATGAGGCTCCTAGTGAGATCAGATCCAACTGCATCCAAACCGTTCAGAAACACCTCTCCAACTCAAAAAAATCCCGAGAATCACTCAAACTTCTTGTTCAGCTGATGGGCTCGAATCTAGAAGAGCAATGGATGCGATCCATCCATCTAGCTTTAACCAACACTGTTGGCTCAGACCAAGCCTGGCTGCGACCGGACCAGGCTCGCCGATTCCTCAAAGGAAATGATCCCAACTCACCCTACCAGCCATTTTCGTACTCCATCTCATCTGCTGGCCTGTGGAAGGTCCAATTGTACAGTCCAATTGTTGCAACCAGAGTTCAGAACTCATCGAATCGTAATGTCGATGATGAACGCCTGCTTTTCTCATTGAAACACCAACACCTTGAAGCAGTTTTCCAGTTGAGCTACAGTGTCAACTACAAGAACCAGAATTGGATTGAGATCGTTGTTGCCATTGATAATGTGAGATGTGACATAGTTCCTCTGGTTTCAGACTATTTGATGGCTGAGAGAGGGTTTGGAATCCAGGAGAAGCACTTCCCTTCTCGAATTTCTCTCCAACTCAATCCAATTCTGCAGAACCATGTTCTTTCTGTCTCAGTGAGCAAGTCATCAGACAATCCAACAATTGAGCTGGGGACAGAGAAGAACATAGAGGGCGGATTTGATGCACCTGGTACCTACTTTGGCTTGAAAGTATCGACGGTTGATACCATAAGCATGAGTGTGAAACCATGGAAGTTTGAGCAGACTGTGGATGGCGACACAGGGAACCTGAGCTGGGTTCTTTACGAAATCAACGACTTGAAAGAAATTTCTTCGTCAAGGCCATCGAAGATATCGTTCTTGAATCCCAGAGCTTGGTTTAAGGACAGGTATTCAACTGCCTGTAGGGCATTCACCAGGCAAGGAGGGGTAGTTTTTGCCCGGGATGAGTATGGAGACTGCATTGCGTGGAAGGTGAAGAGAGAAGCCATGGGAACTACAATGAATTGGGAGATCAAGGGGAGCATTTGGTTCACATACTTACCCAACAAGCATAATACATTTTACAGTGAAACAAGAAGTGTGGACTTCACCGAGGTCCTCCAACTTCCACTATGAAACAAGTGTACATGACTTGATATACCATGGAGTTCATGGATGTCTTTACTACTAAACTAAGTGACTGAAATGTTAGGTTTGGTTGCTGTCAAATATTGTTCGAGTAATTTTCACTTACTTTGATCAAAGTTGATTCCCTGTATAACAGAGTGGCTCTACCTGCAAGTCTTGGCAAGGTGGAACAAAAAATTGCATCTTAGAGTAAAGGTTCTTATGTTGCTGATTACTATCTCACACATGCCTTATGTTACTTAACAAACTTGTTTATCCAACATCAAACTGTCTGGCCGAGAATACATGCCTGACGATTTAGCCTGCAGAGAACAAGACAGTATCAATATCAGTTAATTCATTTCAGGAAGTACAGAGTCGCATGTGTATATGCAGAGACATGTATGGTGATGTATATTTATGAAACTTGTAATTAAAAAAATATAAGAGCTATGAACTTTTGGAAGGTAACTTTACCGATTTTATGAACCATCAATCGATGTGATTGGATGGCCATCAGTATAAACAATCTTTATAGAAGGGGAGGAGAGAGGGTGGGGCAAACATTCTCGAGTGAAGCCTTTCAATCACTGAGGGCCCAATAATTTGGTTTTAGGAAGAGGAAAAAGAGTTTGGCATCTATAATTATCATATTAGAGTGGCGCTTTCTGCATTTTTTGTCAACTAAAAGAAAATTATTTCAAGCAAGCTCCTTTCTTTTTCAAAGTCAGTTGAAAAGTATGCTCCCTTGATATCAAACTTGTAAGACTTGAAAAGCTTTTGAAGGCAGAAGATATTCACATGAAGCATATTTTTACCTAAAATTGTCCTGCGATTAAATGGAACCTAGATAAAGATGAGACCCCTTAAATCCATCACTTCTTTCACTTGTCCTGAACCAATTTGTTGGAATGGAAAGAAATTCAAAGCTGAATTTATTACTAGCGTGCAGAAATATTGGCGAAATGATGCAATTAGTTGCAGAATAGCGTTGGGCTTCATATGTTCTAGATATACTTCAATTCAAAGTTGTGTAGTTGATTCATGTAGAAGCACCGGGCAATGCTATTGCTTGTGAACTTAGTGGAGCCACATCAGTTGCTTTATTCTTGATTCTTCAGCAATCTTTTTACGGAAAGGTGTCGTAACATGATCAACTCAGTCGAGTTCATCTTCTCCGTTACCATCGCAGACGCATACTTTAAGAATAGATTCATTGTTGCCCATACGCTCTTTCTTCCATTATTAAATAGAGAAAGGGGGGATGTTGAAAACAACTAGTTGGCATCTGGACGGAAACGAATAAATCTATCCTGTTCCAATCCAAGGAATGCACGCTGCTTTAGTTTCGAACGTAACTTAATTTCTTGGGTGCGTGAAAGCTGACAAGAAGCAATTATAAATCCTTGAGCAGGAGATCCCATTAATATATATACCTGGCCTGGCTCTAACATACACATATCAACAGAAAGGAAGTAAACCAAGTCAGAGTTCTTGCTAAGAAACCGAAAAATACCCGGCACGATAAGAGCTTATATTTTTATTTTTAATGTAGTATAGAAGCTAGCTGATGGCATTGCACACGGATGCAGACGGAATAAAGATTCGATTTGATGCTACTAGTATAGAAGTGCACAAAAACATAAGAATTTGGACCTTGGTATCTTTGATTAATGTCTAGCCGCCTCTTTATGGTTCCAAGCAGCTTCCTATGCACTCCAATCTCCAATTTTATATATAAGAAGAGTGAGGTCTAGTGTTTAATTAGCACTTGTCTAACATTACTTGTGTAATAGTAAGATGGAGTTCCCTCTGGTCAATGTGAAAAGCATTATTTTTCTTAGCACACTTTTATAAAAGATTACTGGTCCATATGCATGCAGCCACATATATTGACATGAGATAAGTTCCACGGTTTGGATCGAATATCTGAATAGAGTCTTTCAATATAAAACACAGCCACGCGTCCTAGGGAAGTGGGTCCCACTGGTCCAAGGCACAGCTAGTGGAGCTCATTTTCATCCATTGTCACTCACACACACACATACATATTTTCAACCATGATTGGATTTTCAGCATGTTATCAACCGGATGATGTATAATTTTGTAGACCATGGGTTTGATAGTTGAAAGACAAGCACTTCAGACAGTTCTCCCTAGTTGCTAACACCTACATAATCGATTACATCTTGCTGACCTAACTCCGTGAAGCGGGAAGTGTTCTCCTCTTATTAGGAACTAGTAAAGTTTGAACCGGGCGCTTATAAACTACAGTTAATTCTTCCCCATCAATGCAAACCTTCGTAGTAGTTAATTGAAAAAATGGCTTAATATCTTCTCCGTTAAACAAGGTTAATTTTCTTTTCCGTTGAACACTGTATGCTGTTCTTTCAAAAGGAAATGTGAAACAAGCTGTACCAAACTATATATATTCGAGAATCGAAGGCTTTTTTTCCACTTTTCCTACATCGAGTCTTTAGTTTCTAAGGGAATCTATCTCTACAGAATAATGTTTCTTTCAGCCATCATACAGAGGACATGACTGCCATATCCTAAGATGGCACCGTTCGTTGATAGCATGGAAGGAGGTATATAAGTGAGCCAACCTAGCTGCTTCATTAAGTTTTGAAACTCCGAAACGGAGAACAGAGTGTGAAGGACGTCGTTTGAATTCGAATTCCACCATGGGTTGTTGCCTTTCCTGTGAGGAAATCAAGTTTAAACTGAATAGTCCTCACGGTAACTCATCTCCGACTAAGTTTTGATTCAATATTTCCTATTTGATTTTTCTTTCTGCAATGTAGTTCAAGTCTTTTGATTTCCAGAATCACACAGCATACACAATATCTTGACAGTACAATTTTGGTTATCCAATTTGGAAATGTTCTTGTACATCAAATTTTGGTTCACCCAATCTGTTGCACAACAAATGCAATTGCAAAATCGTTTTTTGTGAGCAACAGTCCTGAAGTTTGTTCGGTTCAGCTCAAACTGAATAGTTAAAATGATCAATGATGTTCTGTTTCCCTGTCTCACTCGCTTCCATGAATAATTGAATAGGTAAAATGTGGGGAGCAGAGACCCATGAAGCAAGAGCTGATGCAGCCGTTTCGGCTGGTGAAAATGGTGTCAAAGTAGTATCTGTTCCAGCTACCGAAGTCACTGTTCTAGAAACGTCACAAGATAAGCCCCAAGAAGCATATGTGGTTCAAAATGAGCAGGTCATTCGTCCATCCAGCCATGCACTCTCCGCAGCAATGGCGCAACAATTACCGCCCATCAGTGAGACCAAAGAAGTAATGGAAGTTCACACGATAAACCCTGCGGCAATGACAGGTTACCGACAAGAAATAGAAAGCGTGCAGTATGAACCGACCTATCCCATCAACAGCTATGCATCGCCGGCGTACTTTTCGGAATCTGGGTTTTTCCGGCAGACGCCGGGTCGGGATGGACGGTGGTGGCACAGAAGGGAGTACAGCATGGGGGACTGCCCAACTCCTCTTCATGATGGAGTCTACAACCATAGAATTGATGCGAACAAATTCGCTTCTTTGTTCAGTGATGAGAATCCAAACGCTTGTTCTATCGTTTAACTACAACGCCATCTTTTGTGTATAACACCATCGTCGTTGAATGGTTCGTTTGAATTTTTTGAACAAAATCGCCAAGCTAAATCTTGTTCATGTACAGTTCTAACTGTTCTATGTGTGTGCGCGTGCACAAGCCTGTGTGAACTAATTCAAGCTATAGAAGTTTGCTAATTACTGTAGTCCATTAAATTTTTTGGTCTCTACCACCACTTCGACGTTCGTTTGCAAGGCCTAGTTGCCCACTGAAATTGCGTTGAGATGAAAGCTAGATCGAAACTGACTGGTGCTGAGGAGTTCACGATTTTTAAACAGTTGGTGCACAGAGATTAGGCAGACAGAATTGTCTGCTGTCTAAGATTTTACCTTGAGAGAAGGGATCACTCGGTAACTACCCAGCCCTCGAGCTGCCATCTTATATGAAAAGAATCGAAGAAGCGGAAAGTTTTCCAAGTTCAAATTCCATGCAACTCACAATCGCTTAAACCAGAAGTTTGCACCCATAATGGAGTAGCGGCACTAGGAGTGCCAATTTGCAGTCCGGTTATAAGGTAACTGCGGTGATCATCGTTGGACATTTGATCACATACTGCATGTCAGAAGATTCAACTATCATCGGATGATTAAAAATCGGCCTCTGTCAGCTTCAAAATTTGGAAGTTTTGGTCCTTTTGGAAGAAATGTTAAAAATTCTGGACAAATAATACTTTTAGCGTTTGACAGGCAAACCAAACATTTTGAAAGATCCATCTTCAATTTTAGACAGTAGACCTTTATTATCTCTCTCATACATATTAAAGAATGGGTTTAATTAGTCCCATTTTGGCTGGATTTTTTAACTCTCTCTCAACTTTCCCTTTTAACAATCATCTTCTCTACTCTAATGCAGTTTTATCTATTGTGTGTGTATGTCGATATATATATATATATATATATGATGGAAGGTATAGTATGATGCTTAGCTTCTTTAAGGTGACTCTCAAGAATCGAATCACTACGACTTTTCGTTTTATTCCTATAGACACTTTAACACTTTATGCAATGGGGATAAAAAGTAAGGCTGGTTGAACGCACACCATCCTCAAGTCGTATGTGTGGAATATCATGTGGAAAAGGTTCGATCGTTTAGACCAGATTTTCTCTTCCTCTTTTCTTCTTTACTTTTTCCTTTGATCGGAGATGCTGTAGGATGCTGGTTCTTCCATAAATTATAAAATCGGTTCACCTAGGAGCGGTTCCGACCCAACATTGGTGAATATGGATCATTTTATAGTGTGCCTCCAATTTTCTCATTGACATATATATATATATATATACGACTTGAAGTTTAGCGGCTAGGACGCCATTATTAGTTCATTCAATTACGTCATACAATGATGGGCATCTGATTCGTTAATTCGTGCTGCTCCCTATGTGAAAGGCCATTTTCTAGTGTTTTAATAGCCTACACTGTGCCTGCAAATAATGATATGAATATGATAGTGATGATGATTCAGCCAGGACAAAAACTAGTAAAAGAGGAACTCTCTTGTCCTTTTTCTTATTTTCTTGAGATAATTGGCTACATCCCACCTTCAGTTATGCTGTGATCATAACTTCTCGTCTTCCCTCCTGCAGGACGTTAGGTAATTATCTGAACTCAACATGTCACTGCACTTTATATCTGTAAATAGCTAACAAGGAAAAATGGGTTGTTCATCCTTTTACTTGCTTTATATTTAGAAGTCTTTCCATTGTTAAGGGTTGCCTAGCTCGAGCCGGATTAGTTAGGAAAAATGATCATTTTAGGCTCTGACTCAAACTCAACTCACTTAATGAACTAGTCAAGTTCGAGACAAGTTTAGATGGGGCTCATTGTGCAATCCTGCCCACTATGTGTTTATATACACATATATATATATATATTAACTAACTAGCTTTCTTTTTCAGTCTCCTTACTCGATAATTTCTAGCTTAGCAGAGAAGGTCGAGCCCATGGGAAGAAACTTAAACTGGATGGTTCGGTGCGTTAGCCTATTGAGTTTGTATTGGCTGATTGCATGAGGTGTTGGACCCAGATCCGCTAAATGCGGTCATGAAGAAGTAAAACCATGACTATTTTCTGCCCAACTGGCTGCTGAACCTATCTTCATCTATCTAAACATGCTACTGAATGTGCTCCAACCACGACTGTCTTGCTAATAGCTGATTCTGCTTATCTAACAAGCTGCCATTTCAGTCTCATTGATGTGCAGGTTCCAACAAGTTTCCAACATTTTTCCAATTTTCACATAAATTCAAGGGATTGGAATTTGCCGCTTGCTTCTTCGACTTCCGGCTTTCATCAGTAATCAAACTGTTTAAAACTATTGGCGCAGTTTCTTTTTTTGTATTTGTATGTTGAAGATCTACTATGTTCGCCCTTTTAACTTGAGAAGAAACATCATAGTCTACGACACATAGAGGAAAAGATAGACATAAAATTAACAGTTAAAATCTAACGCAGAGATCACAACTGATTAGCTTTTTTTGGGTGAATGTAAGCCATTTGGGTCAACTCACGTATAAGATTTTTTTTTTTATCCTCCCTGATTTTATATTTTTCTTTCTTCAATGCTTTTATTTATTTTTCCTAATTCTGAGTACTGAGTTAACCTTCCACTCACCAGTTATGTTTCCTAATACCGCATTCGTGTTCAAGACAGTGAAAAGCAGATGATAGCTATCATGAGTTTAAGGATAATGACTCTGAAAGCTGCATTAGCTCCTTCAAAACAAAATTCTACAGGACCCCCTTCAAACCACCAGAGCTGCCTCCATCAGATCCTCTATCGCACTTTTTTCAGTTTCCAGAGGAGCCACCTTCTTCAACTTCACCAGTTGAGGAATTTCCCTTCTTCGATTCTAATATTAGTCCAGCTTTCTCCCGAAGCTGACGGATCTTTTCCAAGACTTTTTTCTTATTTTCAGCTTTTGAGACCTTGGCTTCTGATGGTGGAGGGAGAAGGATTGAAGCAATAGACGCAGTCACGCCTATCAGGGCCTGTCTTCTCAGATTGAGGACCATCGGCTTATGCTCCTGAGCCTGCCGTTTTGATATCTGCGATAAGAACGAATTTAAGAACCAATGGGCACCCTTTTAGCCAGTTCATTTAAAATAAGTCGGTAACTTTAGAGCATGAAATAGATTTCCATCTGCCAACAGATGCCATTGGAAAGGAAAGCAGAAAACCGACTAGTAATTTGTCAAAACTGAAGAAAGAAAAAAAGAAAAAAAAGTAATGAAGGCTGCCTAAAAGGGGAGAATGTATTACAGAAGGAGAACGGAAGGAAGTATCCTTAACAATATTAAATGAACTGATTCAATACGATGCTACAAACTAAGTGTCTGTCTCTTCGAGAAAACTTTCTACTGATGAACTGGTCCATTGAAACATCATTTTGTGCTAGTCTTATTTTACTGTCATGGTAACCCACCACGGCTTAGATTCTGCTAAATTTCGACCACCTTCAGAGCACCGAAAAAAGATAAACTTCGTTTCATTCCATTTATTTAAATGTCGAAAACCTTTACATCTTCACCGGGTTCGAGTCTCGGGAATAGTGTAGAATAGGCTGAACAAATTATCTAACCAGACTTGGAGGTATCGAAGTTTGTCACCCGTTGGTTATGAAGACACAAACGGGCGAGATAAGAGACTGAAGAGCATAAACCTGGGGTCTCAAACAGAGCTAACGTTTGATATTCGACTATTCATACCCTCCCGCATCAAATTCTGAACGTCATGGAGATTCTACTTTTTCCCCTCTCCAATTCATCTTAGCAAATAGGCATTTACTAGTTCCAAGAAGACCAATTAAGTATTAAAAAAGCGTCTCGCACCGCAACCGAGAGTGGGGGAACTACGTAATGAGATCTGGATCCTGCCCATGTCCCACTTCTTAGCAGACCTTCTCCTCACCAGTAAACCCTCTTTCCCGCTGCTCTTTGATTTTCCACTTTCATGCCCCTTTTATCAATCTATTAGCTCTCACTTTCACAAGATTCTGCAATCTTGCACTGAAAGGAACAAGAAAATCAAGCACCGCATCTTCCAGTCCAGCTTGAATGGACAAGAAAAGAAGAAGAAGAAGAAAAAAAAAAGGCATTATGCTTTGCTAAAGAAGGAGCAGGAGATGATCTAGACTTGAACCCAAGATTCAACCAGAGGGAAGAAAAGAACTTCAAGGGGCCAAAGCGGTTGTTTGCCCTGAAGAAAGCAACCGCGATTCGAAGGGGAAAAAACGAAACGTGTTTCCATGTTACCGTCAATCTCGCAGATTCCGACCTTCCTCTGCGATTCGTCGCGTTCGGAACGGATGTGAGCTCCGAAAGAATCGGTTTTCCGGGTTCCGCGAGCACCGACGCCATCCCCTTCGGAACCTTCCCTCCTCCTACGACGCCGTCGTCGGCGAGAGTGAAAGAGGTTTTTCCCCGTTCCGCTGGTTCAAGTTTCAGAAAAGCCCTCTGAAAAGAGGGGAGGGGCACTCCGGACTGACTTCACGCCAAAATTACGTGGATAGGATCCCTCTCGACTTTTCCCAGCAGCTAACGGAGTGGCATTTTAGGAATTTTCCGAGATAGCGAGACGCATTTCTGATGATTCGTGTGAACATAACATTACGGACTTCAAATTAAAAAGGGAAAAAAAAAAAAGAACAACAGGTTTGGGAAGCCGGGTAGCAGAAAGTGTTGTAAAAACCGGATCGGTGAAGCTGCCGATTCGCTGAATCAAGGAATTCATCCATTTAGTTGGCAAAAATTATTTTCTAAAAAAATTGAATGAAAAATTGTGCAAAAATAATCTTAAAACTTCAAATATTTTAAAAAAATATATAGTTGATGGTGTTGGAGCTAGGCAAACAATGTCTGATATGCCGCACAAAGAACCAAATCCATCTCTGTTTTCTTGCTTTCCATCCTTACGGCGGTGATTTCCTTATGAAGGAGAACTTAACTCTAAGAGCGTGTTTGGCAATCATAAGATCATGTTCTTGAACACATCATCCTAAAACACATGTTCTAAAAACATCATTTTTTTTTTTTATTTAAGGCACCTGACCTGATATGATTATATCTAGCATTTGATTTTTTAATTTTACAAAACATATATAATTATACCATTCATTCATTCTGAAACAAGAATATAATATTGCCCAAAAACACAATGTTCCTAGTAAACGCGTTGTGAATTTTATTAATTCGACCAAGTAAACTTAGCACTTCTCTCCTCAACTTTTCCAAAAAAAAAAAAATAAGCTTTCTATTGTTGGTAGACTCAACTATACTACATGGAACGCACATTAATATGCTGTTGTTGGTGGAAAAGGTGTTCATAATGCTGGTCTTATTAGTATAATTAACTTCCAACAACAATGCCCATGGTGCACTCTCCTCTAAGCAACAATTAGATGTAAGTCCTGAATCAACAAGCGAGCAGTTTCCTAACATCATGGCTCAATGTAACCACTGATCCCCAATTATTATGTACAAAATTAAAGGGTGCCATGAATCTAGATCACCTTTTTTATTCAAAAAATTGGACTTCTTGTACGGTTTGATAATTTTAAACCGGTCATCTTTGAAATATGTGATCCTAGCGAGAATATATATATATATATATATAGCGTTTTAAGTTGCCACTTGTATATATAAATCTGAGATATATAAAAATATAAGAACAAAAAAGATCTTGAGAATTAGAGTCTTAAATTGAATTTTATAAGTCAAAAAAGGATTGGGATTGGAACACCCGAAAATCTTAATGTCGTATTGAAGAATGTGAGATTTTCAAGAACTTATAAAGTGAATTATTAAATAGTTGGTTGTCTTAGTTTCTACATTTTTTGGGCTAGAACCAAAAGGATATGTTGGAATTCACAGAACCAAGAGTCTGAGTTTAGGAATGGGTCGAGTCGTTATTGTGGTATCAGAGCACGGTTCAACGTTCGGATCTAAGTCTCACACGTGCGAACCCATATGTCTTAAGGGGAAGGATTGTAACACCACAAAAATTTAGTTCTGTATTGAATATTAGAATGAATTTTCATGAGCTTATAAAAGAGTTGTTAAATAGTTGATTGTCATTGTGAATCCGTTTTACGTTATCACTTTTTATTCTTGCATTTTTGTATCTATCTATCTATATTATTGAATTTATAGAAAGCAACATTTGTACTGTTCGAAAATCAAACGACACAAAGAGGAAGTATACACGTTGTTTCAAACGACTTCAAAACTTTTTTTTCTATGAACAAATTTCTTTCATAAACTTTTTCCTTACCGATTCCTATCAGCTTCAAGATCATCTAAAAAGCCTGCTAAATCTGGGAAACTAATTAAGCATGTGAACAAAGAGAATAGCAACATCTAGAGATGATAGACATCTCTCACTCTCACAGTGGCTTCTTTGTAATGAACATAAAAATGTCCATCCTCTATTCTTAATGAACATCAAATTTTCTTCCACTGCAAAGCCCAGATTTCAACAGCCTTTCAACTTTGTAGAACAGACAATTCAGGAAACTAAATAGAGTGTTAGATACATAACCCTTCCGAGAAATTCGCGTTTGAGAAATTCGCGTTTAAGAGTGGTGCAGACAAAATCCAAGCATGCAACTGCACCTGTCTGGACGAGTTGGTAGAAACGAAACCCGTCATAAGGCCAGAAGCTTCTCGACGAAGCCATATTTTATTCAAAATTATAGATCTGATCGGGAAACTTCAAATCTACTCTTCAACTTCGATCTAAGTGACGTGCAATAATGAGATCAGAAGCAGGTTCTGCACGAAGTTAAGTTGACAGAGAGAACAAGGAACGATGATCAACCCTTCATAGATTCAACAGGTAAGACTCTTTATCAGTTTAGAAGTACAGAAAAATTTAAGTAGTACAACCTGGTTGAATCATCCCAGTTCATAAATTGAATTAATTTTTATGCCGTGATCAGGGACTGAGGAGAAGAACGCTGTTGGTGGTTCTCTACATGAATGTAAAATACTGTTTGTTTTGTGATGTCAATATCTGTCTACCAAACTCAGTACTGAACGACCCCTTGACTCCATCATCCCCACCATGCATTCAATATGATATGATCCCATGCCCTCAGGTTATTCCATGGATAGTCAAGCACACAACCATCAATATTTTTGTCTGGTTTTGTTGTATAATTAATAGCTAACCTATGCCTAGTTGCTTATAAAATAAACTATACTGGTTTGTGTGAAGAACTGCTCACAGAAATCCACACCTAGCGCCAGTGTCACGAGCTTGATCATAACTGTAGATTTTCCATGCGCATTTATTTAGCTAGGTTTCAATTACATAAGCATGGAATATTTCTATATCTTCTGCTGACGTTCTTAGACGTATTTATTGTCTAGTTTAAAAGATTAATAGGAAAAATAGTTTTTTTTTTTTCTCTGGCTCGTCATGGAGATCTAGGAGGAAGCACTACTGCCCTCGATACTCAACTTAATTAGTGATGGGGATCTCATACAGAAGACTTGGAAGGAGAAAATATTTTCTCCAAGAATCTAGAGACCGCTTCTTCCATCTTCATACACGAATAATGTTCCAAATTATCCCTGATCGATTCTTATGAATTAGGGGATGCGATGGATCCAAGGACTCGTAGGCGGCAAATTCATTTTTTTACACAAAGTATATATTTTTTTTTCTCATCGGCCTTTTGTTTTCTTGTATGACTTGATTACGTATCCTTTAATCTTTTAAGTAAGTTTAAGCAGAGCGGAACCAGGATTTCCTTCAGGGGCGGAGGGGCGAAACCAGGATTTCTTTCAGGGACTGACAGTCTAACCTCTGAATCTGAGTATGGCCAACTAAATTCAAATCTAAAAAATACATGACGCAATTAAAAAAATTTATTTTTTTAATTTTTTTTTTCTCTGTTTAAGTATCAAATAGTCTTACTTAATTTAACGCGCGCTGCTGGCATTGGGCTTCACATGTAACATTGTTGTGATGGATGAACCATGCATGCGATGAGAGCGGCATGCCATAGGACGCATCATGTGTCATGCATGACGCCCATGAAATGTGGCATGGCATAAGCATGATGAGTTCGCTTAGCGTTCAAGATAAGGAAACTGATGACTTCATCAGAGAGTTTTATATATATATATATATATATATATATATATATGATGGTGCAAGCAACTTGTGGGTTGACCTGACTTGGGCTTTTTTCGCTTTTAAAATAAAATTTCTAAAATACGCTTAACCTACTGATATTTACTGCAAAGCTGCTCAACTTTTAGCTAATGCATTTCACGACCTGCTCCTGCAACTCCGTATTTCAAGTAGAGGCGTCTATTGGCTCCAAATCAGGCAATCAACTTTAATAATCAACTTTTAGTAGGAATCTGTAAGTCCACCTTAGTAGGAATATATATATATTGAAGCAGTGGCACGGCTACCTAACTTGCCAAAATCAAACACATGATTGAGTCCAAAACCATGGACTAGTGTCCCCACTTTAATTGGGCTAGCTAGTTCCGAACTTGGATTATCCAAATAAAATGATTCTCAGCTTTATATTTTTTGATATATAGCAGGTTATATAACGCAACACATGCCAAATAAAAATTTGAAGTTAAATGTTATAAACTATTGATAATTTTCTTCTATGTCACTATGAATTTATTGAGGATTTCTTTGATTTGACCTTACATATAAATGTTAATTAACACTGAGACTTATGAAACAAAAGCATTCGGAATTAAATTGATTTGTTATTTCTCAGTAGCATTTAGAACTACCAATATGCATACATTAAAAGGTTTTGACACAAGAAGCTTTTCCTTTTTTCTTTTCCAATGATGTTAATCAACAATATTATCTGTAAAAACGAAAAACTGAATTGACTAAAGTCTAAAACTGCTAGTAACTTGACCTTTTACATATTTCACTGGTCTTTGATGTTATACACTATATATATATGTCTTAGTAACTTTTGTGGATTAGTAGTTGCATCCTATATTAAATTTTTTGGCTCTGCCGTTGAATTTTGGAAGGCTAAAGGTGCATGACAAGATTGATAGAGTGGATGAGAGAGAGAGAGAATGTGTTGAAAAACACTTTTTACGAGCATGAATTTTATTGTTTAATCTGTTATCTTCCAAGTATTATCTGTGATTTCAAATGGAATAACAAAAAAAAGTGCTGAACCTTCAGGTAAATAGCAATGACTGAGGTGCTTTTTGTAGGATTATTTATTTTAATTTTAAAAACCCATTTAGAGGCCTCAACGCAATACACAGTCTTCTCGCCAGATGCTGTTTTTTTCATTTTAAATGATTAAGCTGTTGGAAACATGGAAAGAGCAAGGTCCAAAATAAATAATTAAGCTTCTGATAAAACTTGATTAAAACGATTAACTTGGCTGGTGTGGACGCAAGACCCCGGTTTGTAGCTTTGCTGCTGTTTCCCGGAACCGGCCAACAACAAACCGGCTACTACTCGGTCAAAGCTACGATCACGAGAATCTCTAAAAGCACCCGAGTTTGGTGTTGACTTCGTCGACCAAGCTAGCATTCGGTGGGTGGGTCAGGCTAGGTTTCTCACAAGGACCACTACCAAATGATACCTGGTCGCGCCCAAGCCCTCGTTCTCATGTTAGCGAAACAAAAAGCTCGGACCAACTTGCGCTGGGCTCGCCTCTGAAGTGGGGGTCTGAGAGACTGACCCCGAGAGTGACAGAGAGCGAGTCAAAGTGGGTCCGAGATACCGAACCATGTAGGCTGGGTGAGATAGAGGCTGGGAATGAGAAGGTCAAAAGTCTCGCTCCTTAGAGACGGACAATTGCCAGTAGACGCGCCAAGTTAACCGGACACACCGGGTCCATCCTGGCTATATAAAGTGGCGTCCCGCTAGAGCGAGGGTGTTCGAAAGTCTCTGTCGCAAACATGGTGAGGTCGATGCCAGCGGGAGTCGACGATCTAAGAGGCGCGCCCTTGGCGATCGGCTTGTTCATCTCCGTCTGCGCTCTGGTCGCTCTGTGCGCCAAGCACCACCGAACGAGGCCTGCCAAGCAGGTCGTTTCCAACACCAACAGCCATGAAGTCAAGCCGATGGAGACGAAGATGATGATGACTCCGCCGCGGTCACCACTGAGGGTCGGCCGGAAAGCTGTCCCCTACGAGCCATGGGATGAGCCCGAGTTGAAGTTCGCTCCGAGGTCGCCCCTCGCTTCGCCCAAGGCACTGCTGGCCACGGTGAGCAACAAGGCCCTCCCCATGTTTCATGCGAAGAAGGCCGCTGAGCAGGAGAAGGCCAAAGTCGGAGCCGGAGCCGGAGCTCCATCCGACGACGAGGAAGCCGACGGCGTGTGGAAGCGCACGATCCTTATGGGAGAACGGTGCCAACCGCCGGACTTCTCCGGCGTCATCTACTACGATGAAAGGGGCAAACGGCTACCGAAGTTCCCGCCCAAGTCACCGCGCGGCAGCAGCCCCTTGGCCAACTTCACTTTCCCCGTGGTCGTAACCCGAGAATCGTCGAGTTAGCTGGCCGCCGGCGACACTTTTGGCTGCTACGCATGAGAGCATTGAGAGGCCGGTGGAGTTGTCGATGGACGAAATTGGCCTTTTCTTATCTCTTCGAAGGACGTAATGCGTCCAAACTCCATGGTCCTTCAATGCACTGCCGTGCTAGAATCAAGGGACAGATTGGTCATTTTCGATTCACAGTGGAGATCATTTAGCTTTGGCCGTGAACTCTCAAAAGCTTGTGGTGTTTTTGTTTTTCTTATCACTGTTATTGTGGAAGAGCAGGTTTGTACAAAGATCTATGTTGAGAGGGAGTAAAAGTTTGTTTCCTTCGGTTTCTTTCGCCAACTAATTATTTCGAAGCATAGTGCTCATGAAAACCGACATCGAAAACCAAATAATTGTTCCGAAGCATAGTGCTCATGAAAACCGACATCGAGAACCAAACTGATGCCATGTTTTAATCATGCAGCCCATTGACTACCTATGTTATCCCCCTAACGCTCGTTTTCTTATACTCAAAGTTCCTATTTTTCAAAAGTGATTTGTGCTCAATCTTGTGTCCGATTTGCATTTGGATCCGCTAAGTACATAGATTGGTCTTACATAACAAAGTTCGGTAGATCACCAATTCTCTGCATTTTTTGTACTCTTTATATGGGATTTCAGTCACCAAACTCAAGACTTAAAGCGCACACAAGCAAAAGAGAGCCAAATGTTAATTTTTTTAATCTATGCAGCACTAAATTTATTTGACCAAGTTCTTCTCAAATGCAAAGTTTTCCATCCTAATCCCAAACTGAGCCCAATTTTTCTTCCGAAAGAAAAAATAATAACAATAATATATTTGATACCTGTGTTGACGTCAACGCTGCTTTGACATAGTGATTGGTTTGGAAAAATGTAGCCATTTCAAACCTGAGTAGCGTCGACATTGCCAATAACATAACGTTTGTTTTAGAATTTTAATTTATATATATATATATATATACTTGATAAGGATGGCAGAAGAAACTGTGTAACTGGAAAAATAAAGTTCCTTCTATCTAAAAGTCTACCAGATTGACGCAATGTCTAAAGTAGAAAAGTAAATTATTTATCATTTGAAAAAGTACTCGTTCAACTGTAGAATCTTAGCGAAACAGAGCCGAGAGTGTATTTGAGTAAAGAAGTTTCGTCATGCAGGATAAAGGCATTGGACTAAAATTTTGTTGGTGCTTCGGAGAAGGAAGGGGAGAAGCTTCGGCCTCTCGCCCGGCCGGTGGGATTGTCTCGGAGTAGGGAGAATAGAGAATAGGAGGAAGCTTCGGCTTCGGCCTCTCAACTGAAGGCACAGCTAGCTTCTCCCGCTTGCCTACATCGTGTTGCAGACTTTGCAATTTTGAACGTAGGCAGAAAGCTCTAAGGAAAAAGAATGATGGGGAAGACCACAAGAATTTGCCTGATTTGATATAAAACATGAAGTTGTTTTTATGGAAAATATTGGTTTTGCTATCATCAAAATGCTGTTAGAGTTTCGTTTATCATAAAAACACTATTAACCTTTATTAAATTCATTTTGTTTATTATAAAAACATTATTAACCTAATTTTTGTTTATTATCGAAACATTATGAACTAGAGGGAGGGGGGTCGCATAGCCCAAGAAAATTATATTTAAAAAATCAAATTTTTTTTAGTTTAACTCAACCCGTCGCTCCTCCCCTACCCGTCGCTTCTCTTAGCCCAACCCATCTCTTGGCCCGACCCACGATTTGACCCGCTCCTCGGCCCTACCCGTCGCTTCTCTTAGCCCGACCCATCTCTTGGCCCGACCCACGATTTGACCCGCTCCGACTAAACTCAATCAACTTAATATATATTTTGCAGAGTCATTAATTTTTGTTTATTATAAAAACACTATTAACATAAGTTTTGTTTATTATAAAAACACCTCAGTTTTGTTTATTATAAAAACACAATCAACCCTTAATAATTAATTCTGTTTATCATAAAAAGCACTATTAATCTAATTTCTTTTTATTATAAAAACACTATGAACATAAATATTGATCAACTTAACATATAATATTTATTTTGCGTTATGATTAATATACATTTTACGGCCTATTGATAAGGAAAAACAAACGGGTATGGTTTTAAGTGCAATAAGTCTGTTTTTTTGTTCCTTCCTTATTGGTGCCTGTATGATTTCTACCAATCACTATATATATATATATATATATATATAAACAGATAACTGTCGTCTGTTTTTTTGTCCTTATTGTTGCCTTTATGATTTTTACCAATCACTACATATATATATATATATATATATATATATATATATATATAAACAGATAACTGTAAAGAATAATCATTGATGTTCAAAATAGATGGCTAAAAAGAAAAAAATTGTTAATTAATACTAGTGTCCCTGTCCCATCTTCTTTTTCTTGTTGTTTCTCTCTCTTGATTTCTTATTTTCATCTTAAGAAAGATAAAAAATAGCAAAGATTTCTGTCAGCCTTCCAACTAGCAGTAAAATATACATCTCCCACGACAAAAACTAGCAAAGATTTCTGTCAGCCTTCCATCTAGCAGTAAAATATACATCTCCCACGAATCTCAATGTAGCATCAGTGACGTAAACTGAAACGCCGTATCTGCCAATACGTGCTGGGGTTTTTCATTCGTTCGCCAAATAGAAAACTATTCTTACTACTTTATTAACGAATGAGCTGATACAAAGCTGAATCAAAACCTACATCAGCTAGTGTTAGACGGAAGAGCCTGGAGAAATTTCAATTATCCATTGAACTTCGATCCATTTGTAGTAATAGATCCACGTTTATATATAAGTCTAACCTACGTAAACCCGGATTAGCTCGACCAATTAAAATAAAAACAATATGTAAACTCTCAAACTCGCAGGGGATAATCACATCCAATCTACAAATTGTTTGTCTGTTGCATGCAGGCATTTATACGCACGTATATAATTGTGAAAATCTTACAAAGCTGTTTGTTTAGTTTCCAATCGTAAACTTGTTTACCAATTTCAAATTGTGGGTGTTCGTCTTCGAGTTGCCAGATATCAAAGCTATGGCAACGTGATTAAACAGATAAACCTGAAATCCGGCCCCAAAAAATCTCAACCCACACAAAGATCCCCACAAAGGAAGAAAAGAAAACAGATCGATTGAAAATTTAGCTTTTCTGTTTCCCATGAAAACCATACTTCACCTGACCGAGAAAACACAAAGCAAAATCAACAAACAAACCGCGCATATTCTTTCAATACAGATCGAAACACGTCCAAGTTTCCAAATTTTCATATTCCCATGATATGACTTGCTTACTGACCTACGACGCGATGGGCCTGAAGGGTATCACGCACCAGGAGCTGCATCCTTGACCCTGCTCTGAATGTACCCTCCATACTCCCTGGCGTAGTCCCTAAAATGGCTGGCCGTGTCGGCGATCCGGCTGCGCGCGTAATCAACGCGATCAGACCCCGGCGGGTGGCGGCCCCTGAAGTATTTGTACATCCAAGTCCCTCCGCCCAAGGCGGCCACACCGAACCCGCAGACTGCCAGGAACCCGGCCATGGCGAAGAGGAAAAGGGTCCCAGCAGGCACCCAGATCGGGCTGGTCAGCAGCAGGAGAGGCGTGAAGACGATCAAGGCCAAGACGGTGGCCGTTAAGGTCAGGCCCGTCAGGAGCAGGAGGATGCCTCCCGATATCACCAAGGCGAGGAAGCTAATGAATTGGGTGGAATTAGGGGCCTGGCCTTGGAGCTTGCTCAGCATGGCTGACACACCACCTCCACCTCCACCGCCACCACCACCACCAGTCACTGGACCATCACCGCCGGTCCTGGTGGCTCTCTGCTGGGATCCCTGGGTGGTCGAATGACGATCCGCCATCCTCTCTCTCTCTCTCTCTCTCTCTCGCGATGGAACTGGTTTTCTTTCTGTGGCTGGTCCTTCGTACATAATTGTTTTTAGCATGGTAATAGGAGACAGACAGCGGACTGTCTCAAGGAAAAGTGACACGTGACGATGACACGTGTGAGAAATTCGTTCATCGTCCTCACATGCAAGTAACCAAGTGTAGTAGCTGCATTGACGGCGGAGAAAATCGATCTCCTTTTTTTGGCGACGGTTTCTTTCTGGTCATTGTTTCATTATAATAACTTAAAATAAAAGTATATATATATATATATATATTCACGGAGCGAACTTTAAATGGAGAACATCAACAAGGGATCATTTAGTAACTAGAATGTTTAGAATTGTGCCAGAAAGTGGATATTTCCTAGAGAACTGTTCATTTAAAATATTTCATAGATCAGAAAGTTCAGTGGGGATGATGACGACGGAAGCGCATCTCAAATTGGACACCCGACCTGCGTATCGGCATTGACCCCTGAGAATCTTGGGCGACGCTTCTACACTCGGTGTGGGTGATTGTGCCAACCGAGTTCTTGTTGTAATGCCACGAATACCCAATGCGTTTTGGGTGCAATTAGTTTGTTTAGTTGAAGATGTTCCTCTCCGAGTACATATAATCTTATAAAGCTGTTTGTTTTAGTACGATACGTCTAAGTTCTTTATAAACTAGACATGTCTCTAAGTTGTCACTAGATTTTGACATTATTTTGCTTTTGAAAGATCGACATAACCCCAACACCTATTTTTAAAAGCTTGTCATTTAACTTAGAAACGAAACTCGGTTTAATAATGACTAAAATTTTTTGAAGCGTGACGATTTATAAGAAACAGTAGACATACAAGGGAAGCGAAGATACAAATCGCTTTACAGTAGTCCGAACACGTTTGGATACCACCGGATTCCAATTGCAGTAGCAAGGAAACATACTCGTTCAAAATGGCCTTGTTATTTAATCATTTAAAAACTGCAACGAAAACTACACACTGATTACTGGAAGATGAAACATGAAGTGAAACTTCTTACAATGAACGCGGGAGAAAAAAGGGGCAGCAACTCAGTTTTACACCACTCCATTTTCTGTTGATCCATTGTATTCCCTAGAGTCACCCGCGCACCACCTTCTCCGAGCATCCTCCAGAACTCTGGAACGCCTCTGATTTCGCCTGGCTTCATCTTCGACCCAATTTCTAGATGAAGAACATGAGGCCAATTGCAAACATAACTTCAGGATGTCTAAAAGTTTGTTTTCACATAATTTAGAAGTTCAATCAAATAAAAGCCCAAAAGAACTACTAAAAGCACCATCTTGATAAGGTGGCGACCATTGCGAAGATGTCTTGAGAAACTGGAAATCTTTAACCTTAGTTCACCGATTCACTTGATGATAGTGGAACTCAAACATGAGAATAGGTCTCAGGATTAGCACAATAGTCAACATAGCATATGTATCATATGTGATTTCCTAACTGACAGAATGAATTGTGCTTCCAGAAGATTTTCCTACCCAACCATTGTTCTCCTGAACTCTGCATCCATGCGTTCGCTCCCCAATTACAGATGATCGTCCATCAACTACTCTTCTCCTGAACTCTAGGTCTTACAATCAACGGAAGTGGAGGAAAAGGTGATATGTTTTGCAGTTACTAGTTTGATGAACCACTACCGCAAGGAATGTACCTTCTTTCCCTAAACTCACCTCAACTTTCTATGCTAACAGCAGATTACCTGAATTTTTTGCTATAGCTTGGGAAATGAAGATCTACTTTTTCATATCATTGTTCTAAAATTAGGTAGCAGGAACCATGTTTTCAGAATGAAAAAACTAGTCGCTCAGTACATCGCAGGACACTAACAAAAAGAGAGCTCACTTTTGGTGATTAAAAAGGGCAAGTCAATCCTGAGAATAATTTGGACCATAGCAAAAAAGTCATACTACTGCAGAGCATGTCCAAAGCCTTCAGGCATTAAAAATACAGTAATTGGTGTAGCAACCATAAATTCAGACATGCTATAGCTCCCAGGTTGATTTTAGTCCCAACCAATGCTATCAACACCGCAATCGAGACCCAACCATGGGGTAACAAAGCCATGATGAATAGACCTAGGGGCTGCAAATGGATTTACTGATCAAAATTAATCCTTAGCTACAATAGATATTTAGTATAGCAAAAGTCTTACCTGAATATCCTGACAGCTTCAATCTCAGCCTCCAGAACAGATTTTGCTTCAACTACTGCTTCTTTTCTTGCAAGAGATTCAGCAAATCTCTCTTCTAAATTTCTCTGCTCTATAAGAAATTTCTCCTTCTCTGACATAAGCATGTTAGACATATCATCCACTTCTACCTTGAGATTGGCCAACAATTTCTGTTGGCAGTCTAATGCAGCTTGTTCCTTGAGGAATTCAGGCCAACATTCATCTTGATCCCTTTTCTCCTCTTGCAATGCAGCCATGACTTCCATCAAATGCCTGTCCACAATAGCACCTCTAGTTTTTTCTTGAGATATCTTTTCTTCCCAAAATCTCTCTATGTCACCCTTGAGCATCAACTCGGACCTGATTTCCTGCGATTCAGCCTCCATTGACAACCTCTCAGATTCAAGCCTTGATAACTCCACATGAATTGCATCTGACATCCTCCCACTGATCAATGCTACTGCAGCTTGAGCTTTGGTAACAGGTTTGTCAGGCTGAAATCGCTTGCTATACCCTACATAAAAATTTCATTAACTTGAGAAGACATAAAATCAACTAGTCTCTTGCTATATCCAACATTTTGCAGTAAACTTTCTATTCCCATCTGAAAGCACATAGTGCTTGTGCATCTGTAAGACAGCGTGCCCCCAACTAAGTACTTTTTTGATATTTTTCCAATTATAAAGAACAGGTAAGAACTACCATCCTCAGATTTATGGACATGGGATGAGCTAATTTTTTACCTTGCATTCAAATGTTCTCTTGAAATAAGCACCTCATACTTGTCAATGGCAACAAAAAGATTAAAGTTGTTAATGTCTAATGGCATTGGGTTTAATAAGCTCTAGCATTTCTGGTTTTTTGTATTGTGTATATCTCAAGCATTCCTTTGCAACGAACTTTGAAGAAAGTGGTATAAGGTTGCTGCCCTAGCAGTTTCACCCACAAGCGAAATGTGAAAGACAGACAGAGAGAGGGAGAGAGAAGAGAGAGAGAGAGAGAGAGAGACCAAAAACTTTTCTTGCTATACTCTTATCACCAGCCTGCATGTCGAGGATGAACTCTTGAAATTCTTCTTGATCAACTGATGTGATATCAATAAAATTCACTTTATTCCTTGACATCTGGACTGCAAGCAAGTTGGAATTTTAAAAGCCAATTTGAAGTAAAACTATTCTCGTAATTGTATAGTAAATATTTCATCTATAATTGAAATGAATGATACAGAAAGCAACTATTTTCAACAGTCATACCCTTTCGTCTGTTGCAGCAAAGAAAGAATACTCCAATTTGGCTTTCCAGTTTATAAGATCCAAACGGGATAAGAAACTGACAGATTCAAATTTTCAAAATGTTAATCACTCAATCTATGATATTGCAAATTATAAAATAGTTCTTGAATGGACATGCAATTTGTCTAATGGTACCTTTCTGGATAAAAATTCAGAATGGTTGGGGCTTCACCACTGGCACCATCCGAGGATCCAAAGCTCTTGGCACTCACATGACTGAGTAGAATGCCAGATTCAGCAAGGGCTGTCAGTACAAATTATTTTCTTTAGATTAAAGATGGTTATGATATTCAGAAATACCATTACATAGAGTTTCACCGATGTGAAGTACAATGTCGCATATTACCTATTCATATTCAGAAACTCCTACCTTGGATATATAAGAAATCAGGGTCATCAAATCCAATATCTTGAAATGCATAAGTTGAGGAGACGTTACTAAGAATTGAAGGAGAAATACGATGTTGGGGATTCCTGTAAGATGTATGGCAAAAGAATATAATAAATACATCAGCCAGCTCGTATTAGTCTGGTTTTCTCATGTCAAAGTTCTGTTTTTGCTGCTGCTGGCTAGGAATTACCTTTCCAGGAATGAATTTGC
Organism: Nymphaea colorata; assembly: GCF_008831285.2. Taxonomy (NCBI): domain Eukaryota; kingdom Viridiplantae; phylum Streptophyta; class Magnoliopsida; order Nymphaeales; family Nymphaeaceae; genus Nymphaea; species Nymphaea colorata. The sequence goes on along the minus strand of NC_045148.1, from coordinate 14,694,084 downwards.
TTTGACTAACCATCTTGCATATTCCCTCCTTGTACACAAGTCTGTTGGGTTCACGTCTTGTTCTATAATCTACAAAAACAATGAAAAATAATTATCTTATTTAAAATAAAAATTTCAATGCAACCATAAATTGTATTGTCAAGATCTCTGAGAATACTGAAAATCCCAGAATAAGCTGAGATACTTGTTCTTGAAGAGGCACTAGGCAATATCAGCACTGTGACTTCATAAGATGAAAAGAAATATCGAAAAGTTGCACTGAACATTTATACTTTTAAAGTAGAAGAGGACAAAATTTGGCTGCATATAAATTGTGAAAAGAGGTTTGGTCCCATCACATTAACATGGGTCTTCATACAGTTTTAGGACACACAAAGCAGCTGGTTCACTTCTTTACCAATAGCAACAGATGACAATTGGTTCAACAAGTTGAGAACCATGAACCCATAAGGGAGCATTACCAAAATGTGCTTTATGCCAGAAACAATTTTCTTTTACCTGAGAACCAAGAAGAACAGGAGAGCATAGGGGAGAATAAAAAAAGCACCTCCATCCTAACTCCTAAGCACAATCATCCATACTTTGGTGTGATTTTTGTCGAAAACACATGAAAAAAACAATAATTTAAAATAAAAAAAATAAGTGATACTTTTAATATACCAGTTGGCACTTTTTCTTAACCCATCACAACTTCATTCTGGCAAGTATTAAAAATGGCAAATGTTTATGATTATTCTGAAGCACAAAAAGTCTTCATTCTACCAAGTGATCTGACGATTCTGACCATCACTTAACTAAGTCAGACAGACACAAACTGGAAACAGGTTGAACCAAACTATGACAAACCACATCTTGCAAAGCAAAGTTGTGACATGCACAAGGCTGCATACCTGTACCTCATTTTATGTGAACATAGTGAACATAGTATTGTTAAGTGAGTAAAAAAGGGAGGGAAGTAGGCTCATTAATAACCTTACCCATGAAGTTGACTGCTGAAGATGATGGAGCTTACAAGCAACATATTTCATCAAGATCATATCAAGATCAATAAACAAGTTACAAATAGTCAAATATAAATTATACATCCATAAGGGATTGAGAACTTTGTTCAAGGCATAGGAAAAAGTGGAAAACAGAATCATAATGTCGAATGGAAATATGCCAAGAGCAAAACCTTCAGCTTCTTGAGTACAGACAATGCTTCTTGTTGAGTGGCATCTGGAGGGACCGGAATTATCAAAACTTCAGGCTTTGGTGTTGTATCTAAAATGTTCAAAGAGCTTTCAGAAATCAATAGTCATCACAATCAGTATTTCTTATAAACAAATAAAGAACTAAAAACCAAAATACAAACAACTGCCAGGGCTAGTTGATAATTGAAAATTGTCTTCTAGTAAGATGCATAAATTATTTGCTCCAGAAAATTAAAACATAGACAGAAAATTTCTGAAAATCATAGACATACCTGAAACATGCTTTTCCAAAATTTCACCATCATAGCATGCAACTCCAGTGTCACTTTCCTGGTTCGTCTCTCCAGCTTGATTTACATTAGAGGAATCTGATTCGGCCATTTCAGTAGGCACATGAAGCACGGTATTCATTGATCTGAAGACCCAATCAACAAGAAATGGTCCAGTATACTGAAGTCTTGGACCTGCAGAAAACTGATGAAATTTACTCGTAGCAAATAAAAGAACCAAGTTACAAGAAGAGCATGAAATATGTCTCCATGAAGTCCCCGGCTAAGCTGAACCTTGAGGCCCTCCGTACTGTGAAACTTCTATATTCTAATAAGTCAAATTTGTAAATCTTATAAGACTAGACGGACTCGCTAGTAGGAAAAAGAGCATTCTCTTGCTTCAAACGTCAATAATCCAAAATTGGCCATGGCATGGTCTAAGAGATAGGTCACAAGATTCAAGATATATAAGGATCAAGAATACAGAAGTAAGTTGCAAATGCATCATACATGAAGCAATGCAAATGCCAATCCAAAAACGACCAACCTTCATTCTGTCACTCAAACTCTTTAGAAAGATCAGTCGTATGCAAGTGCTTACGTTTCCTTCAAGTTTTTCTTCTTTCTTTCCCCCATTCTGTGTGAAGGTTATGGGAAAATTACACGTTTCAACATCTTCTAAATTAAGCGCGTTAACATGCACCATGTTCTTGGAGAAAATGTGAACGAAGCATGTATCTTGCATGGTAACCCAAAATGTGAAAGCTGGGACATGTTGCTCTTCGTGTGTTGTCCTCCAAGTGCAATACTCTAATTTGTACCAATTTTTCCGAGTAAATGGTGCATGTTCAAAGAAGAAAAACAAAGATCAAAACATAAATTGCCCAAACTAGAAGATCACCATTCATTTCCTCCTCTGAACCTCCCATTGTGATATTGCTGTCGAAGATACAACTTCTATTGCAGAATCACAAGTTCCAAGTAATCCGCCAAGCGGAAAAAATAAGCGAATTGAGTGCAATCAACACGAAAACTATATCGCCATCAGGAAAACAGGGAGAAACTCTAAAATACCAAGATTCATACTTTTGCCCCAAACCGAGCAATAAGAAACCGCGGCAAGAAACACTGCCAACGAAACGCCAGCTCCCACGTAAGAAACGTTCGTCGACGCTGCAAGAAATCACATTCATCAACCCCAAAAAAAAAACCCCACCAAAAATCAACCATAGAAAAGCCAGAACAGAAACCTTTATTTGCTTCCTTCAGCAGAGGATCCTTGACTGACCAACCACCATAGCCGTCGGAGGCCCCTCCATCGGACGGCAACCAAGAAGAACCGATTCCACCGTGTAGAGCAAAAGTAAGGAATCGCAATGGCCTGATTTTCTGAAGACGAACACCAGAAGAAAACTTGGAGTTCAGCCATCCGCTAAAACTACAAGATCGAGGAACCCCTAGACTTCTTCGCCGCCTGTCGAGAAGCAGAAAAGAAGAAGAAGAAGCCTGCACAGAAGACATTTTTTACAAGGCTTCTGAGTTGCAGAATCAAGAGAGAATCAACGGAGAGACATCGAGGGGGGAGAGAGAGAGAGAGAGAAATGGAGAAATTATATAGTGTCACGAGGGAAATTACATGGCTCTGTGGCCATTAATATCGGGATTTTCTCGAAAATTTAAATTTATCCTGATAATATGGCCGTTTATATTTTTCAAAAACAGCCTTCATCGATGTGATCCTGAAAATAGCTAGTTATTTTAAATAATAATATCAAGTGAAATTACTCTTTACGAGCATGTCAAAGTTCAAACATGTTTGGTAACAGAACAGCGGAGCCGTCTGCATTTTCAGATTATATCAATTTCGTTAATATCTTTGTGAATATAGCAATGGCGATAAGCATGTCCTGTTTCCAAATTATGTCTGATATTTTCTGACGGCAAAATTGTGTCTACCATATCGACTCTGAGATGCTATCAGGAATCGACCAACTCATTCATCACCTGAAGCAATGGCTTTGAATGTTTGGTAGGTGTTCGATTGTTAATGGCATTGAAGGGTGGATTCATGTTGATATATGGAAGTTGATTCATACTGGACACTCATATGCATTTTGTACAAATACGGGTTTGCCCTAATCCTTATGTTGTGAGGGGGACTGCCGTTTCTTTTTTGGTCTTTTATCTAAAAGTGTATGTATTCATCTAAAAGTAAATAGTGAAATATCTGTACGACCGTGAACGTAGGAGATTATTGCTTCGAACAACGTAAATCTTTGTGTTCTTCTTTGTTGCTTCTAACCCCCTCTTGAGAGTGAAAGAGGAGAATTTTGTGTGTTGTTCCTAACACTTCATCCTCTCTCGCACACGCACACGCCAATTCAAGTCTTCAACTAATCCTTCAACTCAACTATCTTGAGAAGGACCTTCATTTTCTTTTTCCTTGTGTCTCGAACAAAACCAAAACCTTGCTTGCTTGGTTTTGTCATAACAATCTTAAAAAAATTAATTAATTATTGGACATTGTGAGAAATATATTTCTTATGCAAATCATGAATCTTAAAAACAAGTAAAAACCTTTATCCTGAAAAATATCATGTTATTACAAGCAAATTTCAACTAAATGTATGTGTAATAGAACTTTAAATGGGAGTTTAGGACACCCAAATAACGCAGAGTCTGTCTAAGACGCCAAGTGTGTTGGCATATGTTACTTTTTCTTTTGTCTCAACTAGAAAGGTGATGAAAACCTAATGTTTATCAACTTCTTCGATAATCGGTCTATTCATGAAAATTGCAATTGCATAACAAATGAAGTTATGCATCTACAACAAGCTTTTTCTGCCTGCAGATCCAGTTGTTCAATCGGAAAGGTGTATTCACATGAAGCAAAGTGGAAACACCAAGCCAAACTTTTAGCAGCAGATTTTTTATGCACTACCACAATTTCGAGAATGACGAGTCAGTAGAGAATGCATCAATATAATCGTTGCATTGAGCACTTGATGCAGCGTTCATTAGTGACAAATGCATGAGGCATTACAACGTGATACAACACCAATGCACACTTGCACCGTCTACAATATGTCTAGTTCTAACCCAAACATTAATTGAATTACAACTGCAAGTTATATGTGCATAGTAAATGACAATTTATACCAAGAACAACTACAAAACCTTAGCACTGCACGTTTCTCCAAGTAAGAAAAATGATGGTTGGGAGTCGATTTCCACTTTACAAGCCTTCATAACAAGCCAAAAGCTATCCCTGACATTTTAAGAAGGTCGATTTTTGCTCCCATTTCGACAAAACTGAACTTTGAATGAGTGAAAACTTAGCTGAAATTGAACTCTGGATGGGTGAAGACTTCGCTAAAGTTGGTGAAGAGTAGGCAATTAAAGGTTAGGGAGATCTTTAATGATAATTAGAACTATTAATATCACGTAGCTGAATTAAGACCATAGTTTAGATGGCAATAAGTAAACACCCTACTTGTTTTTCAATAACCAGAGAAAAAATGAGATCTCCTCTAACCATCAATCAGGAAGATCCAGTAAAGTGGCATTTGATGGCTACCGACAAAAATCCATGGATAAAAATCAAGAGAAAAGTTTTCTATATATCAGACAAAAACACACTTCTCCTGCTACCCAACAGCCGGAATCAAGAAAAATACCAGATTGTTCTTTGTACATTAAAATGAACACCCCACCATTGCTTCTTCTGGCATTCTTCTAAAAGGAAGGGTGAAGGACAATGACAGAGCCGAAAAACTAACGAGGCGAGAGTTCTTCGATTCTAGCTCAAATATATCGCATTCCCAGTCAGAAGCAACGGGGAGAGGGGGTTTTACCTATCGGCGGCGGGGCGCGCGCGCGAGCGAGCGAGAGAGAGAGAGAACACAACCTTCCAGCGTCTGTGCTGCGGTGGAGACGGTGAGAGGTCCTGCGTCTTGCTGCCTGCTGCGGCGGGCGTTGAAGAGACAGGAAATTCAAAGAAATTTCACTCTCTGGTGTCCGTCTGCGTAAACCTTATCCCATTCCCTTCCGACCCAAATCGTGATTCTTTGTTCGTTACGACTATTCTCCAAACCCTAGCACTCTTTCGACATCTCTCCGGTCTCTGTGGACCCCCCATTGACAACTCTGGATTTTCGGGTCCATGGTTTGGGCGGTTGTTTTGCGGTTGCGCGCTGCTAAAATTTAGGGTCTTGCGGTGGATTTTTGTCTGTAGACATGCCTGTGGAGAGAACCCTTTTGGTGTTAGTGGTTTGAAGCGTAAATAGAGTTTTCCTCCATGGATTCCAGAAGAGTTTCCAGGGCAGTGATTGACCCAAAGGTGCGGCATGTTGGGTTCGTGACGGCTTCCGAACAGATGCACTCCACCCTGGATGATGCCATAACGGAGGGAGAGTCCCCTTCGATCGCTGTTATGTCTCCGGTCGGGAATTCGCTTTCTCCTGTGATGATCCCACCTCCTCGGCACCCGGTGGAAGCAATGCGGGCGGCCCCTGTTCCAGTCCTATCTTCTCCTCTCCGGAGGCTGAGCTGCAATGCGCCTGTGGGAAGCTACAACCCGTCGGACAATGTTTTAGGCACGTCGCCGGTGCCTTCTCCGTCGAGAAGAATTGAGAGTGTTACATCCGTCGATTTCTCTGATTCGCCCGGCTGGGTCTCTAGAACGGTGTCTACTAGTGTTGGTGGGGCTGGGAAGATGGAAGATTTCGTTCAGCGTTCCGCTTCTCTTCCGGCATCTGGGTTTCCTGAACACGGAAAATTGGCTACTGTTTCGACGGTGAAGCCATCTTCAGGTGTCCGTATGCAAATTTCTTGGTTCTTGATTCGCGACATTACTTTTTGAGTTAGATATTGCCGCACATCTTAAAGACATTGAAAGTCCGAAGTTGGTATTCAAGTTTCTACGATGTGTATAGACTTTGATGGGTTATTACGTTCCTTATATTTGACATTGAGCGACAATAGAAATAGAGAGGCTCAATTTATTTGGTCTGAGTCTCAGAAGCTGTTACTAGTGCATGTGTAGTTCATTGAGCAGGCTCTGAATTTAGCGCGAAGTTTTTGAGCTACATGCATAATTCGATTTAAAACTGCACATCTTTAGTCTGGTGGATTGTAAGAAGTTGGACTGTGATAAGTTACAAGCCTGGTGCCTTTTTTGGTGGTTCTCTGATTCAGTAAAATGTGTAGATGAAATTATCTTCATATTTTTGAATATGTGTCTTTGATATTTTTTTGGTTTGTAAGGCAGGAAATCATTGATAACTTATTTTCTTGTCAGAAGTGGTTATTGAAGACTCAAAAGAGTCAGAAAGAGGCAACGCTACAAATTCAAAGCCTTTAAAAGAGAGGACTTCTAAAGCAGAGAGGCGTGCACTTCAGGAGGCCCAACGAGCAGCAAAGGCTGCGGCAAAAGAGACAGGTATAAATCGTATGTTTTCAGTTTTAATTTATTTGTGTTGAACTTATGTACTTATCAATCTAGCCGAAAGTACTAGTGGAAGAGGGACTGGAAACATGCATGCCATAGATCATTGCAGGAGGCACCTTGAAACAGCTATCAAATCATGGTCAGCATTGTGTTGAGAAATTTGTTAATACAAGGTCATCAAAGGATGTCTGCAATTACCTAAACTGCGAAATGTGTTGCTGGGAGGTCAATTGGTTACTAGATTTGTTCGATCAAACTGTCTTCTTACTTGTTACTTGATGCTGTTGTAGGTGGAAACACAGCAGGTGGTGGAGCACCTACAGGGGCAAAACCATCTAAAGATGTTAAATCACCACCACCCTCAAAAAAGAAAGATGGAGCATCTACAGGAGGTGCTGCTGCAACCTCAGATAGAAAGGCTCCTGACCGGCTCCCTGAGAAGGAGAAAAAGAAAGATGTTCCTCCCCCAAGGATGCAGTTTGATGATACACAACGGGTCGAAAAGGCCAAAAAGAGAGCGCTAGTAAAACAGACAGAAAGTAGAAACCGAGTGGAGTTGTTTAGACATCTACCTCAATATGTCCATGGAACTCTGCTTCCTGATCTTGAAGCCAAATTTTTTCACTCTGATCATGGCCATCAAATGCATCCTCATCCTGCAGTATACAAGGTGCCATTGTATTTTATGTAAAATATGGTTACACCCTTATGTCTCTATCTACAGCAATTAGTCAAGCAATAAAGATGTTTCTTCATCATGTGACCATTTATATCGTTATTATTGTAATTGCCATTTTGATAGCTTATCAGTTTCTGGTGCTGCTAGTGGAAACTGTGTCAAATTGCAGTTTTCGTGAATCACTAGATAAGCTTGTACTTGAGCTGCATGTAGAACAGCCTATGCGTCATATGGGGAGGACATCCATGTGTTTATATGGGGAGGACATCCATGTGTTTCTAAACATGACACAGTGGTTCTTCTGCATGAATTTCATTTCTAGTTATTGCCAGGGTGACTCTCTTTCATGTTCCTAGATAAATATACTGATAGTGCAACTCTCCTTAAACAATTTTCAGGTAGGCTTGCAATATCTGTCTGGTGATATTGCCGGTGGTAATGCACGTTGTGTAGCAATGCTTTCAGCATTTCAAGAAGCCATCAAGGACTATAAAACACCATCGGAGAAAGCTTTGGTGCGAGATTTAACTGCCAAAATCAACAGTTATGTTAGCTTTCTCATATCTTGTAGGCCACTTTCAATAAGCATGGGGAATGCCATTAGGTTTCTCAAGGATCGGATATCTAAGCTGTCATTGACGCTGACAGAGTCAGAAGCAAAATCTACGCTGCAGTCAGATATTAACCGTTTCATCAATGAAAAGATAATACTTGCTGATAAGGTGATTGTCAGGCATGCAGTAACCAAGATCAGGGATGGAGATGTCTTACTAACATATGGCTCAGCCTGTGTTGTTGAAATGATATTAGAATATGCTCATGAACTTGGTAAAAAGTTTCGTGTTGTGGTAGTGGATTCACGTCCGAAGCATGAAGGCCAGAAATTACTTGGACGTTTGCTGGCAAAGGGCATCAGCTGTACCTATACCCATATAAATGCAATTTCCTATGTTATGCATGAAGTAACGAGGGTCTTTCTAGGAGCGGCTTCAGTGTTGTCAAATGGAATTGTTTACTCAAGGGTTGGAACAGCATGTGTCGCCATGGTGGCTCACGCTTTTCGAGTTCCTGTGTTGATATGTTGTGAAGCTTATAAGTTCCATGAAAGAGTCCAGCTTGACTCTATATGCTCTAATGAACTTGGTAGGCAAGTTTGATTTGGTTTGCTTTATCTTTTGTTATGTTAATTGTAGTTAGTTTGACTTTGACCTGTACCGCATGCAAGTTCAAGAACTTAGCTCTCTTTTGGTTTTTCTTCAGGCGATCCAGATGCAATCTCGAAGGTTTCTGGAAGAAAGGAGTTGAACCATTTGGACAACTGGGCTGATAAGGAAAATTTGCATCTCCTGAATCTGATGTATGTAGTTGGAAACATGGCAACCTTGAAAAGTGTTTTTTCCCCTTCCCTAGTTGCTAGTTTTTTAGTTGTTTGTTCTAGCTGTTAGTTCTTTAGCTTTTTTTCCATTGGATCTTCATTGATTCTGGTGCATTGTGATGCAGTTATGATGCAACTCCTGCAGATTATGTATCAATGATAATCACGGATTATGGGATGGTGAGCAATGTGATTGTTTTTATGGTCTCCAAACTTCATCATACATGTACTAAAAAATGGGAATATAGCAACCATTGATTAGCTAATTATTATTTTTTTTTAATGTCACGTGATTCTAGGACCTGGATTGTTTGGATCCAGATTAGCTATGAGTTGTGATAGCCTCTGTTATCCTGCTTCAGCCTGAACCATAGAAACTCTAAGAGAACACACACACACACACCCTAATACCAGATTAGGGTTTCTTCCTCCCAGAGGAAACACCCTCTAAATCCTACGATATTCCCCATTTAAGCACCCATTCCTTATTTATAACCATCCCCGGTTCAGTCCAATGGACCCGACCCTTGACCAGTACCCGGAGACTAACAAGCTGTTGCAGAAGTATGCTATTTATGATCTTTGTGCCTTGTTGGTTTTCCTACCAAGCCTTGGTTGCTGGTGAGCTCACAGTTTGTCTCAAAATCCTGTTTATGATCTCTGTGGGGGCTTGTTGGTTTTCCTACCAAGCGTTGGTTGCTGGTGAGCTCGCAGTTTGTCTCAAAATTCTTGTTCACCCGTGCCGATTGTTGTCTTTGCTATTTGGATACAAACTGTCTGGAATATCGTGGTACAGAGATGCTGAATTTAGATCACAAGGTGAATCGTGTGACACACCTTGTGGATATATACAAATAGTAAAAGGGCACCTCATACCGCTTCTGACCTCTCTTCCTTCCTCAACCTGTTTCCTTCTGGTGGAAAGGTTTGCGTTAAAAAAGCTCCTATGTGACACCAAATGCTATTCGTTTTCTCTGTCTTTGTTAGTGGGCTTGTTTAACTTCCCATGTAATGCTAGTGTTTAAACTGTTCATGTGCAGAAGAGGTAAACTAGAAAGATGTGCGTTAGTTTTCTAGGCACTTCTAGTCTTTTTTAAGCGTGACATTGTCTCTATATAGTTCTGCTTGTCATTATCTTTCTTTTTCATGAAAATGTGAGTTGGTGCGATTCTTTTCTCTGCAGATTCCACCAACTAGTGTGCCAGTCATTGTGAGGGAGTATGGTGGATCGCGTTCTTTGATATAGATATGCATCTTCTAAAAAGATGACGTCAAACGCGTGGTGATTCAATCTGCATGTCTCCTTGATTTAAAGGCACAGGCTGCGTCTAAGATGGCACATTGGCGTCTTCAGCATCAACATATCGTTAGACCTGGAGAACCAAGCATTCATGTGGAGAGGCCAGACAATTTTGTTTTATAATAGCCGCTGGTTGGGTTGTCCCTCTCACTTTTTGATACACTGAATAATCATGTACTTTTTCCTGTCCAAAGATCCATAACTTGCACAAAATAACCCAATTTGAAGTGGTGGGTTTTCACCCTATCTTGGGTTTGCGGTTTTTAGAGTTTGTCATCTTATTCCTTAGATTTTGAACATTTGGAGGTTTTTTTTTTTTTTTCCAAATCGGTGTTTCGGGATGACACAGAAATATATTTTGGCATTACTGTATTGTTCAATTTTGAGCTAATGGTGTCCATCGAAAAGAAGATTGTGTTAATGTTGGAAACATATGACTAAGGTACACAGAGAGACTAGGCAGATTGATGCGTTGAGACTAAGAATTCATGTGCGTGAAATAAAGGGGAAAGCAGTTCGCTGGCACTTAACTGCATATTACCTTTTTCCTGCAGAGTTTTGACATGCTTATCAAATGATTTATGTATTCTTTGAAGGATGCTTTGCCACTATTCAAAAAAAGTCATACTTGGCAATTTGCCAGTACAAAGTGAGCTTAATTCGCAGTTTACGCCAGCCTTTCGGTCCACCACAAAAAGGACATTAAGACCAACGGGGAATTCACACAAAAATGGAATCAAGGGTGTGCGATGTTGGAAAAATCGCCATTTGCTGCGAGTGTTCCTGCTACTTATGTCAAAATTTCTGAAAAGTACGTTGAGAGAAAAACTATCCTGCCATCCGCCAGGCGCACCTCCTCCCTGTTTACCAGAAGAATAATCTCTCGATAAGTTGTTTTCTCTAATAGCTTAAGATAATTCTACCCTGAAAAGACTACTAAATATGTAGTATGTCAAGCGGTAGAAACAAATAGATCGTATATTAATGCCAGCAATGAGTGGGAAGCAACGATACCATGGGGCATAAACACGAATCAGCTTTCCAATCTCTAGATCAACAGTGTTACACATCGTTGAGTTGAAAACGACCGTTCGACTTTCCATTTTTCCATCCACAACAGTATCATGCAAACTCTGAATGTGCTCTGAGCGCTGCATCGATTTGTATGGCCCAGCCAAAAGCGTTTCAGTATTTTGCATGTCTAGTGCAATGTGGTAAGCAAATAAGAGATCTTTTCTAGATAGCATAAAAGGAACCAAAGATGGGGTGGTTTTTGTAAGCATAGACAAGTTCAAATAGAGGAAATGAAATCTGTCGCTACCGTGGATCAATTGGATGAAAAAATTTGTTTAGGCCAAGTTCAGGCAAGATGCATCCATTTGTTGTGCATTGACTATATACATCTATATACACATAGATATGACAACTACAACATGAAATATGCATGTTACATACAATTAAAAATTTAAAACACTGTGCACTTGTGCGTGAGGGTCAAAACAAAGAAAGACGTGAGTTATGTAAAAGAAGAGATCCAAATTCAGCTTAAAGCTTCTTTTTATTTGTCATTAAGGGAAAACCTACATGCTTCATTGGTCCACAAAAGTAAGCCTGGGCACTGGGCAGGGTACCCAACGGGTACCTGGTATGCAACCCGACTAGGGCTTGGGCTAAAAAATTGGGCATTGGGGTGGGACCGGGCCAGCCCGATGGGCCCGATAATTCATATTTACATATTATTTTATTATTTGTGATATATAATTATATATATTTTATTACAATGAATTATATTTATATATTATTTTATATTTAAATATATATTTTTAATGTTAATTGAGCCGGACCAGGCTTGGCCCAGCCACAGTCATAGGCTGCAGCCTGGCCTGAGCCCAACTCCTTATTGGGCCAGGCCGGCCCATTGCCCAGGCCTACTAGGTCATCCCAGTTTCCAAAGGGAAAAGAAGACATACAAATGAAACAATGTGCTTTAAGAATTTAAAATAAGAATAAGAACAAACCTTGGTTTTTTTGGCCAGCAAACAGCAACAAACTGTTAGTTTGGCTTCCAAGCATCTTGAAACTATCTCTACATCAAAGAACCTTGTATCAACTGCAGAGAACAATGACAGGCTGTAGATTAGCAGACCACCAGATTTTTTCTCCCTAAAGACAAACAAATGGTTAGATGCATTCTCAAATTGATTACAATTTTCAACATCATGCTCTGAGGAAAGGAAGGAAACTGGGCAACCGACTTGTGAACTAATACCTTGATCTATTGCTCCTTTTTGAACCTCCTTCAAAAAATTGGTGTGTTTTTCTTTTTCACCATGCATGATTTGTTGTAGCTTCCCAAAATACCCAAACCTAGTAATTATGGTAAACAGTTTTACATTAGACATTAAGCCTTTATCGTAGACTTCACAACTAGAAGAGGCAAATTTCAGTTTCAAAGTACAGTTAACAAAGTATAGAAATGCACCCCTTCTGTTTGTTGATCGGGATTTCACTGTCAGTGTTCATGGCATTGACATCAAATACTTCCATAAAATGATCAGCCATTGTCTTTTCCTTTATTGGTGCAATGGCAAAGAAAGAAGTTGGCTCACACTGACTGCCAGGTTGAGCGCCCTATATCAGGGCATGTCCATTAATGTCAATAAGACGCACTAGTGCAGCCTGAACTACAAAAATATAATGAAATGGCAACTGATGAATCATATAGAGCTTACGTCTTCCTCACTAGAAATTCCATCATCTAGGAGTTCTGGCACATATCCATTTTGTTTTAATCCATAAACTGAGGAAGCTGAAGTCCCCTTCCTCAACAAGTGTGACCTCCTTCCTGTTAGTGCAGAAGGCTGTAGCAATCAAAAGATAAAATTTAAACATTTGATACATAGGAAGGAATAGATAGGTGCTACAAATTTCAAATGACAAGTAGCTCCAGACAACATCAGAAGGTTGAAGTGAATCATTTTGTCCCCCAAGGCCTTCCAGAAGCTCAGCCATAGAATGAGGACCGCTGTTTTGTCCAAGACCTTCAAGTCCACCGTGAAATTCAGAAACCCCAGAAGACATAGCATTTCCACATTTCCTATGTCGTGGGCTATTGGCTTCTTTACATGAAGACTGATGGAAAGAAAACCTAAGCTTGGATTTTCTTTTGCTACCTGAAATGGAAAGGGAACAAAAGATTAATCATATCTTATTCTTTCAAGTTCCATAATATCTCTTATATTAGTACTTTATTCTCTTTAGTATATCAGTCCTAGAATCAAATTCATTCTCTCATAAAGAACAAAAACGTTGCGCTTTGCTTCAAAATGAAAGCTAACTATGAAAGAAACAAATATCTACTCATGGTGAACACATTAATATTTTGAGGGAATCAATGAAAGATTGCCTAGTCTGACTCACACTCACAAGCCAACATGATGGAGTTGGAAACACCCACATTTATGATGTTCCATCAACAACAAAAAGTAAAAAAATAACAAGTGTACAATAGAAATGGAAAAAGAAGATGTAGATGACTGGAAAAATCTTCACTTGTAAAAAGAAGGCATGCACAAGAAAAGTAGATAATTCCAGTAATTATATTGCTCAGTAACCTCTAGGAGTGACTGGCGGTCATCTCACAGAGGGCACAAAAATAAAGGAGAAACTAGCAGAAACCTATAGAATGATCTAGGACTGAGGATGCTAGTTGGACCAGGAAAGTCATGAGATGTTACCTTTCTGAAACTTATCTGTGGCCAAACTTCGAGTGTGGGAGGAGGAACGGCTAGCATTTTCATGTAAGAGAAGCTCCTCAGCTTCTTCAAAAATTTTAGCCCATGTGCTGCATTCATCTTCATCACAACTTTGGCTGCTTGAAGCCCCATTATTGGTATGAACAAGAGAAAGGTGGTTGCACTCCTTTTCCAATGAAGCAGACATTGGGTCAGCGTAATTTGGGAGCAGCACAAAGGAACTATTACATATAAATATTACTAAAAATGTCCAGTCCTTTAATATTTAGCATGATAGGATGAAAGCACAGGTACTTCGATGTTTGATTTGGTAGGACAAAAAAATTGGTTCAGAGGACTTTCCCTAAGATGAATATTTGAAACTAGTCTCCCAGCATGTTGATAAGAAGGCGGTGTTTAAGTTCTAATGTGTACTTACAAGCAAACTATGGTATCTTAAACAATAGTCACACAAGCAAACACATGGACAGACATACCACCCAAGATGTCTGCGACCCCCCTTTCTGATGACATTCACATAGCATCACATGTGACCAATATTTCATGACTTCTAAGTTCTAACCAGCATGTGCTGAAATGAAAAACCAGAAGAATATAGAGTTCCTAAACACTGGATTGTACCTTTTCCTTGTTTGGATAGAGAAACGCAAAATTATCCAGAGAATCACGATGCATGACATTGACACATTCATCAATATCATCCCCATCATCATCTGCAACCATGATTGAGAATAACAACTAGAATTAGTACTTCAAACAGTCATACAAAGTTCAAGTTAGAGCATATCTTCAAAGTCCAGCTAACACAACATAAAATCTCAGAAGTCTTAAGTTAACTTCAGATCCACTGATCAATATCAGTTCCACGAACTGTAAAACATCCAAGACCAGAAATGTACCACTAGTAAAAAAGTAAGGTTGAACTTAGATAACACCACATAAAATCAAGTTGCTGTATCGTATATTCTACAGTTGTACTTACTAGACAAATGTAAAGTAAGATGACTGTACAAAATAGTAGTCTACCACATATGGAACAAACAAGAGGAAAGATTTCCTTTGAATGTTATGCAGGTCAGTTTATTGGGTAACTATAAAACCTCCACTAGCGAAGTTTTTTCCTCTGGGTCCTAAACTATTCGATGACCTGTATACAATATCAAGTAGGCGAGGTAATAGTTGAAAATTTTGCACCCCGGGTACTGAACAATTCTATGATGTATAAACAGTATAACAAAAAAATATCATAAGAACAGCGTGAAAGGCCAGTCCCTTGACTTCCGTCCAATTAGTTGGACACAATTGGCAGCCCAACTAACGGTTGCCCAGACTCCACAGAAGGATGAACATAGAGGAATGCAGAATGGTGGAAAACCAATTGGTACTCAACATACACAAAGAACCAAAGTCGATCCACCAAAAGTAAGAAACGTTCCAAACTGTTGACGACCCAGCAAAATCAGTACAGTGAAACGTTCGCGGATCCATAATGCCATGTTCTATACCGTGTAAGAGAGTACAACAAGAAAATGAAACAAAAGGGTACAAAAATGAAAATGGGGGATAACGTAAACCTGAGATATTGCGAGAAGAATCGTTGGGAGGCCACATTTTGCTTTTCTTTCTCTTCCCTCTTTTCGGCCTTCTCCCTTGGTTTCCCTTCGTTTGGCGGGGGAGAGAGTGCTGTCGGCGTTATGGCGGGAAAACAAGCGGGTCGCGTAAGAAATCGATTGCCCTCGATCCGTAAATAAGATGCGGTTCCGTCCTTGGATCCAAAGTTTTTTGATAAACTGGACACTCATATGAACTTGATTTAGGAGCTTGTTTGATGTCTTATAGAACGTTAAGAACGCAGGGCATGAAACTTTGAAACACAAGGACAGGTAATGTCTCCGTAACAAAAAGTTTTTCGTTGTTCGCCCAGCTTGTACATCTCGATTCTGGATCTACGAAGTTGGATTTGGTTTTCAATCCAAAGACGGATTAAGTGGACCGGTATCATGTACTCGGATTTGGAACACGTTAAATTTTATTGGCGCCCGATCCGTTCGCACCAGCCGCAGGGCGCCTCCTCATCGGTTTTCTTTTTCTTCCCTCGAGCCCCCCGATTTTCTTTCTCTCCCTTCCACGGCTTCATCATTCCCATCTCCGGTGGGGAAACCACCCTCCCTCCCTCTCTCTCTGTCTCTCTCTCTCTCTCTAATGATCTGTCCTGTCTTTGACGTATCATTTTCTTTCTAGTTTCTAACGGTAGACGGGCCATGTTTTACTGAGGGGCATTTTTGTTGCTGATATGGAACGGATGTCCTCTTTTCATTCGTTTTTTCTGTCTGTCAAGAAATATACATTGTGGTGATTCTTGCTTTAAACGGTGAATTACGAAGAAATTTTGACGTCCTCGTTGATGTCGCTGCCACTTTTTTCCTCTAGGGCATTCTAATGCACTATTATTATGCTATGGTTTACTATGTTTCTGCATTTTCTATTTTTTCCAAATTGGGTAGCGATGTTTCTTGAGGAGAATCTTTGCGCAAGTGTACAATTCTATTCCCTCCTCTCTCTCATACACCAGCTGCAGCTCCCTTATGAAATGGATGATAGAGGTCATTGGGTTCATGGAGCGGTCTTTCGGAAGTTAATTTTTTAGACAGAGGAGCAATGGTTATAGTTCATGGTCACGTAAAAGAAGACGAATCTGTTTTGCTCATGTTTTTCGAGCCATCTGGAATTTAGTTGATTTTCGTAATCCGTAAAGCTATAGAATCGACGAGTTCGTTTCATGTTTATAGAACGCTGAAAATTCGTAATTTGTGGCATTAATAGCACGGTTGAGAACCTAATTCGATTGGAGGATCTGGGGCCAATTCATAAGTAAGCAGATACGGTATCTCTGGTTGTCCCTTTTTTGATGACCAGAGCTGCGGATTGGAAATTTTCAATGTTAATAATTGAGTTCTTTGTTCGGGATATCAAGTATTTGATTCTATTTAAAACTTCTCTTAAACTTTGGCTGTTATTCAGTAGGCAATTCATGATAGGTGAATAATGAATGCATTTCTTTTATTGTAAAGATTACGAAAAAGCGATAAGGATGTTGTTCCTGTGCTATTCTTCAAAATCTCATGACCCTTCCTGGAGAGATCTGAAATTTCAGAAACATATTAAAACTTAGATAGTGATAGTGAAAAACAAAAAGCTAAGCTAAACGCATCTTAAAATTTTTGGTGGGGCTTCTCAGTTGACACTTCACTAGCATGTTACTGTTAGAAGAAATGGTTGAACTTTGAAACTTAATTGTTTTTTCTTCCTAGGTTGTCTGTGGGAGCATTGATGATGAAGTCGCTTCTGCATGTGGAAAGTCCAAATGATTTGGACAAGAAGATCTATGGAAAGGAACACCTGAAAAAGATTTTGCAAAAACATTTTGGTTATTCGGACTTCAGAGGAAAGCAATTAGAAGCCATACAAGCTATTTTATCAGGTTTGTTTTTATTAGTTTCTCTGGCTGGTCAGCCTTAGATGACGTGACAAATTTGGAGGTTTCATCAGTTCATTTGCATTAAATCTTTTGGTCACTTTCAATGAACTTTTCTGTTCCACATTCTCATAGTCTCGTAGTTCAGCTGGTGTATATTATCTATATCTATTGCATAAAATTATATGAGGAGTAGGTTTGCATTCATTGAAGTAACTAGTTCTTGAAATGTCAATTCATAAACTCATACTACACCTTTTCTCTCATTTCAGGGAAAGATTGTTTCTGCCTCATGCCGACTGGTGGAGGAAAATCACTGTGTTATCAGATTCCTGCACTAGCGGACAAATGCATTGTGTTGGTTGTATGTCCTCTTATAGGTGCATATTGCTCTGTTACTGTTTCTTTTGTCACTGAAAGGTTGTAAAGCATTTCCATAAGGCCGTCCTTCGATAAAAGTTTCTAACTACTGGTTTTATTCTTTGGGACATCTCTTGAAGCGTTGATGGTAAGTGGTGTTTTTTTCTACTTGTGTGAATTGGTTTCTTTTGATCCTGTTATAAGCTTTCAGTAGTTTACTTTTGAATAGGAAAACCAAGTAGGGGTGCTAAAGGGGAAAGGAATTTCCGCGGAATTTCTGTCATCAACTCAGAAGCCACAATTAAGAGAAAAGGTGTGCATTGTATTTCTTGTTATATTTCTATGTATTATCTCTCGCTATAACCATTGAGGTGCTAGTGTAAGCTAATGAAAAATGATTTAAATGGTTAAATAGAACATTGATACGAAAACTCATTGGATAATATGAAAACAAGATTGGAGAAGTAACTCCTTTTTGTATAAGGTAAATTGTAAATCATAATAACGACTCTTCGAGGGGAAGGAACCTTCTAACATCATTTCGTCTATGAGCAATGATGTTCCTGTTTAATTACTCAGTATATTATATATCACTTTCCCTTTTCTCCAATATGCATCTTTATGTAGTTCTCCTGTTTATTGAACTTTCTTCTATTCACAGATACACGAGGATCTTGATTCTGGAAATCCATCTCTGCGGTTGTTGTATGTGACACCAGAATTGGTAGCAACTACTGGGTTTATGTCAAAATTGCGAAAACTTCACTCCCGAGGCCTGCTGAAGCTAATTGCCATAGATGAGGTCAATCTTCTTTATCTTTTACTCCGAAGAAATTGATTTCTCAACTAGTTGTATACTTTTCTGAAGCTGCCCATGGTTGCTCTTGTTACTGCAGGCACACTGTATTTCATCGTGGGG
This sequence comes from Nymphaea colorata, assembly GCF_008831285.2. Taxonomy (NCBI): domain Eukaryota; kingdom Viridiplantae; phylum Streptophyta; class Magnoliopsida; order Nymphaeales; family Nymphaeaceae; genus Nymphaea; species Nymphaea colorata. The sequence goes on along the minus strand of NC_045148.1, from coordinate 14,675,310 downwards.
ACATGACTTTAGGTTTGTGGCGTGTGTGGATGCATGTTTTCATATGTATATATGTATCTCATAGTTACAACAACGTGAAAAAATGCAATAAATAAAATTGCCATTTAAAACTTTAAAGAACACTTTTTTTATGAAAAAACGTTAAAAACAAAAAACATGTTTTTTTTCGTTTTTTTTCTTTTTTTCATGCCAAACAGTTTTTTTTCATTTTCTAGTTTTTATTTGTTGCATATCTTCTTATTTTTTGATGTTTGTGTTTATTAGTTTCTCACTTATTTTATTTTTCCCTCATTTTTAGTTTTTTTTTTTTTAATTTTTAAAAAATTTACGTATTTTCCCTTTTTTCTTGTTTTCTTCAAGCTGGCGGTATTATGTCCGAGAAAAACCTTGCTGTTTAAAACTCGATAAAGCTTTTTGGCTATGATGTATCTATGATTCTATGTGTGTCGCACACACATGTATAGGTTCTGATATGTGTGTGTGTGTGTGCTTTTATGTATGTGTGTGCTGATTAATATTTATTGATTGACATGTCATGTCATTGATGAAAGAGAATGAAAATGCTTGCCTCCTTTCCTCTTGCAATGCCTTACAGGCGTCATTTGTGCATGACTACGTGCATCTTTCTATTCATACTAAATTCCAGACTGGTATGCTTTTTCATCAGGCCCTCATATCGAAAACTCTCATCGTTGAGAAAGCATCTACCAGGTGTTCCTATATTGGCATTGACAGCAACAGCTGCTCCGCAGTAAGTAACTGGGTCCATGTAGAAGTGGTGCATATGATTTTAATTGCTTATATTGAACGATTACTTTGGAATAGAAAAGGTGTTTATGTAAGAAATGTCACTGAGAAGCTTCAGGGAGTGCATAGGGTTACTTCCCTTTGCAGGATAGGCCCACACTTAGAATCTACAGAAAGTAAAATATGATAAGTACAATTTTTTCTAGTGAAAGTAATTGCCGCATGGATGTAATAAAGGTAACTAGATATGTTGTGCCCAGTTATGAATTTGAGCATATCTTCTTGAGGGCTTTCTGGCTCAACTTTTGAGCTTTCTTTCTCCATTGTACACCTTCTAAATAAAATCCATAATATTTTTTATTTTCAACTGGCTGCGTGCCACAAAATGCTGACCATTTTTTGGGTTCTGTTGTAGGTGAACAAACCACAAAACTTGCCACCTTTATCTTTTTTAACATTGTTAGAACGATGTATACTTTCACTGCTTAAGTCAGCACATCATGCAAGTAATATGTGATCATGGTGTTGACTCAGATGCTAAAATATTAGTTCTTCAGAAGTGCAAAGGGAAGGGCCCTTGAGAAGAGTAGCATATATATATTTTTGGTAGTCATAAAGAAAAAATAAATTATAGACACATCTTACACTTTATCCATACAACTGCCATTTACTTTCTTATCTTGAAAATGCAGCACCATCACGACTCTCCAGTTTCCACTACTTTAGCAGATTTTAACACTCAAAGACCAGAATCAGGACATGTTTTAGGGGCAGATAATTCATATTTGATTAAGCGACACATCTGACAATTTGTCCATACAATTGCCATAGACTTCCTTATGTCAAAAATGAGGCACCATCACATGACTTTCCACTAGTTGGCAAATTTTAATACTCAAAGACCAAAATCATGACATGTTTTAAGGGCATATAATTCTTATTTGATTGAGTAAAAGAGTCGTAAACCAAACCTTGAAATAAATGGGCAAAGTTTATTGGAATCCTGCCAAAACCTAGACAGATTACTGCTGCCGACAGGAGGTGGTGGGAGAAGTCTTCTTGGAGTCGTGGGTGCAAATGCAGCCAAATCACGAAATGAATGGGGCAGCTATAGTTTGTTATGGCTGCCCCTTTTGTTTTAAATCCTTCTTGGGTTGAAGCAATTAAAATTTGATGCTATAGAGGGCTCTGATCGCCTTTATGAGCAACAAAAAAAAAAAATGCATGTTCCTCACATGTGAGCCATGTTTTATCATTGGAGCTTGCCTCACATTCTGTGGTGTATGCAGTTGTGCTTCTCGTAGCATGTTTTTATCCCTCAGTTGCATCCTATATAAAAGAACAGTTGTGGAGAAACGGTATTACCTGCTTAATGGCAAAAAAGGTCTTGTTTTGTAAAAGCTGTTATGACCAATAATTTGGTACAGTTTTTCAAATTCCTATAAAATAACAAAATTTTCTGTCTTGTCAACTATGATCCAGGCTTGTGTAATAAAAGCTGCCGTTTTTTCAATTGCCATGAAATATCAAACTTTATTGCCTATTCTTTTTGAGACTACTGTAAACAACAAGGACACTAATTAATTGCATAAAAAACAATTTTTATGTTTTCTTCTTTTTTCTGTTTAGGATCCTTTGGATCTTGTTCTGGATTATGAGTAAGTTTTCCCTGTATAAACTTTTGCCCTTTGTGGTGATCATAGCATACTGGATCTTCCTGAGCAATTTTTATGCTGCAGAGTTCAGAAGGATGTCATAGAATCACTGTGCTTGAATGATCCTTTAATTCTCCAATCATCATTTAACCGTGCTAATATATTTTATGAAGGTAATGCACTGCTGGTCCTTAGATTATTCATTTTCCTTTGCAGTTTGTGGTTTTATTCTATGTTTGACTATTGGGCTTTCATGATCTTCGTCAATGTTTTTCAATGGGTGCAGTTCGCTATAAAGACCTTGTGGATGATGTTTATCTTGACTTGTCAAATCTTTTAAAAAGTAGTGGGGCTGTTTGCTCAATAATATATTGTCTTGAGCGCAGTACCTGTAATGCCTTATCTGCTTATCTTTCGAAGGATGGCTTTCATTGTGGTGGTAAGTATCACATGTATATCTTATTTTTGGTCTTCGTGCAGCATAAAGTAATCACCTTTGTCTTGTTTGCCAGCTTACCATGCAGGATTAAGTGATAAGGTCCGCACCCGTGTCCTAGAGGATTGGGTGTCTTCGAGAATACAAATTGTTATTGCAACTGTGGCTTTTGGGTAACTGTAACTGTTAGATGATTTCTTTTTGTTTATGGGCCTTCTTCTCATTTTTCTAAGGGTTAATTACCTTTGTTTGACCGTCATTAGTTTTGTATGTGAAGAAATGTAAGAATGACCACCCCAGATTACCTATTTATCCTGTTATGTGTAGCTATCATTTATCTTTATAGAATCATGTCAGTAAGTGGTAAAGGCTCATGTAATTGAATTCAGGCATGTCTTTTGTCAAGAACTGTGCCATGTATATACAACAAATACTATTCATAGCATATAGAATTAAGTGGACAAAAATAAATTTTTATACCAAAAATTATAACGATGTTCCCCATTTTAAGTGAAGAAAAAAGTACAAAGTTGATCTTGTAGCATCAAGTGAATTTGAGCTGCCTGGAACCAACAATTTCATGCAAGTAGAGTAGTCATATGCCACCACTTTCAAATTGACAGTGGATCAAATGGATTAAGGATTTTCTTGTCAAGGAAATGCAGCACATATTAGACTTGACTTTGGCAGATGTGAGGGAGTCTGAATGTTTGATATGTACATGGTATTAATGTGTGTTTGGCAGTACAAGTTTTGACTTGCTTCAACTGGTCCCCAATCGATGTGTGTCACTCTATCTTCTTGTTGCACGTGGTCCTGGTCCAAAGTGATGATAGAGCAAGAAAGCAAATGTACTCTCGGATTAAAAATTCAATTTTTTTTTTGAACTTATGAATGTTGTGGATGAACCATGTTGTACTACAATTGCATTGTCTATCATCTGTTGACTGTTCTCAAGAGTGTTTTTCCTGCATATAAGAATGACTGACTTAGGTTTTCTTTTCTTTACATGGGTTGCTTATTGCCGTTATTTGAACTTTTTGTTGGGACTGGTGGACACTGCACTTTGATTTGCTGATACTCCAGAATGGTATGCTATTGCTTCTTTTTTGACTGCTAGAGATGGATAACCTTTTATGTACCAAATGTAGAATATAAGTTTTTTTTTTTGTTAAATCCCAGTCCTCGAAGCAATTTAAATAGATCATCACTGCAAAATGGCAGGGTATTGACAAGAAAGATGTTCGGTTTGTCTGTCACTTCAATATTCCAAAATCAATGGAGGCCTTCTATCAAGAGTCTGGAAGAGCAGGGCGAGATCAGCTTCCTGCAAGAAGTTTGTTGTACTATGGGTTGGATGACAAACGAAGAATGGTTACTCTCTTGCTGATGTGAAGTTAATGGTCAAGATATTGTTTTCCTTCTGGAAACTAAAAAATAAAATATGCAGGAGTTCATCCTTAAAAACACAAGCACAAAGCAAAATAAGTTGGACTCTCAGGGTGGACAGGCAGAAAAAGCTCTTCAAGATTTTGATCAGGTCCTTTTTTTGTTTATATCATTATATGGTTAGCTGGGAATCTGAGATCCTTTTTATTCATTGAACCATTTGTTGGTTTGCATTCTAATAGATGGTTAAGTACTGTGAAAGTGATGGGTGCCGTAGAAAAAAAATTCTGGAAACTTTTGGGGAGAAGGTATTGTTAATTGGCTGATTAGGTTGTACTTTTACTTTTTATACTCTTCTTTGTTCTGCACGAGGGTGTAACATCAAGTTTGTCCTGTGTAGGTGCCTACATCACTCTGTGGTAAAACTTGTGATGCATGTAAGCATCCAAACATGTTAACTGCAAAATTGGAGGAATTTGCTCAAGCTCGTGGCAGGCTTCACAAGAATGGATTGCAGCCAGTCTTTATGAAAAGGTAATGATTGACTCACTATTTTCCTCTTCTTGGTTCAGATCAGAGTTTAATTTGTGCAAATTATTGGTACTCCATAATCATATGCATCAATAGATAGTTGTTGTTTCATATCCATTCATCCTCATTCCTCTGTTTGAAAACATATATTCGCCTTCCCTTCACTCTCCTTGGTAATTTTCTAAAGTGGTTGTACATCTTTTATTGGCTTAGCATTTCTTTTAGTTGGTATCCTTCTCTTGTCATCTTGTCTGGGTGCGGCATGTAGTATCAAGCATTTTGGTTTTTTGAAACTTCAAATCACATGACAGAACTTGTCAAGACATTAAGTGAAATCTAGACCTGGTTTTTTCCATAGTCCAAATATGTCCAATATCATGAAAGATCAGCCAACCAATAATATTGGCAAAAATGTTCTGATATTTTGAAATATTGCCAAAATATGTCGAGATATTATCCTGACGTATTCCCAATAATACTAATACTATCAAGAGTTTCAGAAAAGTCACTATTTTCTTATATTTAAACATTTATTTTTTCCTTTTTATTTCTTTTATATTTTTGGACAAAAGCTTACTTGTTTTGTCATGGCTTTGCAAAACAAAGGGGAAAAAGAAAAAAGGATAATGCTATTTGTTGCTTATTTCTATTTAGCTTTTTGAAATTTTTGAGATTATCCCAATATGTTCCTTAGAAAAGCCACAACTTGGAAAGATATCTCAAGCAAAGGTCGCGAGGAAATTATTAAGAATGATATTGGTGTCTATATACTATAATGTTCCCAACTGTAGTTTGGGACTTCCGAAAGGTGAGATGTCACTACTGTTGGTTATATATATATATATATATATATATATATATATATATAGGATGAAGGATGTGTTAGGAAATGCAAATTCTATGTCTGGCATTAGATTTTTTAGTGAAGTTTTCTTCAGTGCATGTTAGATGCCTCGTGTTAATAATACTGTTAATCTTAATCTTAGATTGTCCCTTTTGCTTTTTTTTTTTTGGGTTAGTGCTTATTGCTTAAACTAGTAGACACTTCAGCTGACTGACTATCAATGCTACTGCTTCTAACTTAAATTTAGTCCTAAGAAAAGCCATTCTGCATGATCCAGCTCACTGTTAGCCAGTGGTGATTTAAAAACTGAATTCTGGAATCGAGATGATGAAGCAAATGGTTCAGATGGTGAAGACATCTCACATTCTGATGGTACGTTTTTTTTGTCAGTTACAAGCATTTCCAGCTAATTTTATAATTTCAACATCTGTTTCTCTCTCTCTCTCTCTCTCTCTTTTACACAAACAAGGACATGTATGCATACATACATGCTAACTACATGAGAAATCTCCATCTTTCTGATGAGGTTTCTTAATCTGTTGTGTGTGAGAGCCTATGATCAGCATTTCCACATATGCTTTGTAGGCGGATAGTCAAAGTCGTCCTCACAGAAGTGTCCATAGATTTTTGTTGATTTTGTTAGCCTTACACTCTTACTAAGACACTGCCAGTTTTGAAGCAGTAAACAGTTTACGAAAAATACTCGAATATGACATTTAAAATGGCATGGTTACAAGTCTTTCAAATGTTTCTGTATTCATTCATTTCACATGCAAGTCATGATAATATAGCATTTTCATGTTAAAATTTCCTGGAGATGTCTTTCAATATCACCTCACATGATATTTCTATAACGTGACAAATGTGAGGGTCTATACTGTATTGTGTTAATGTCAGATAAGAATAACAGCCATCGGATCTGTCTATATTACATCTGAAATTCTCCGTGAACACTGTGTTTCTTATAAATGCTACGGATTCTCAGGCACTAGTTGTCCGTCTTGGTTTTTTGGCAGTTGATGAACCAAAAGTTAATGTCAACTTTGCACCAAAGCAATTTCCCAAAATGGGATTAAGTGAGAAGTCTATATTACATCTGAAATTCTCCGTGAACACTGTGTTTCTTATAAATGCTACGGATTCTCAGGCACTAGTTGTCCGTCTTGGTTTTTTGGCAGATGATGAACCAAAAGTTAATGTCAACCTTGCACCAAAGCAGTTTCCCAAAATGGGATTAAGTGAGAAAGTTGATTGCCTATTGCGTGCAGAGGAGGCTCAAAATAATAAGACTTTCAATAAGCAAGTACGTCGCTGCACTGTGATTTTTCTCCCACATTGAATTAGATGATGCTGCTTTTATCTGTTCTTACCCAAAGTGCAGGTTATCTGTTTGATTCCCCCTATGTACCAAAGAGCATTTTCATACTTGATCAGTCACTTACTAAGCTTTATACAATTTCTTTTCAAAACAAAGATAATTGTTTTCCGGCAGGGTTGTCCACTAATATCCAAAGTACACAAATACCCAAAATACACGAAGTGCAATACTATGAAGTTGCACGAGTCTCTTCTGCATTAGTGATAAGATCTGACATGTTACAAATATGCAGCACTGGGAGTAGTATCCCTTTGGTCTACTGGGTTGACATATTGTCAAGTTTGACCTGACATTTGTTGCCATATACCCTTATTCTTTCTTTGCATTTTTCTCAAGCCCTAGATGCTGAAGCATAGTAGCTCAATTATTTGCTTTGCATTATTTCCTGGAGAATCTACTTTATTCTTGTTTAACCATGATATTATGTCTGCATCCTAAATCACTTGACCTTATGCCCAAATTTCTCATATATCTCCACACATGCGTGGAAATTATCCTGAAGGCTGAATATTTGACTTTAGAATAGTGGCTAAGTGGTCATCTGAAGAGATTTCTGATTTTGACCTTTTCCTTACTCATTGAGTTGTTTCATTGTGTCTTGCAATTTTGAAGAAATCCTTGTATGATTTTGAACAAACATTACAAATGTCATGTTTGAATTCTCAGCAAGGGGAAGAGCTCCAGAAGTACACCTTTAAAGATTTTAAATTTATGAGACCGAAAATGTGAAGAATGGAACTAAGGTCATAAAACATCCAAATGGTATTCCAATATTATGATAATCATGATATAATGTGAAAAATAATAATTTTGAAAACGTTGCAATGAGGTTGGCATTTTTATCAGGTTTTCAGCGTGTCAAAATTTGGCAATGTATAAACAGAGGCTTTCAAAAGCTGCATAACTTCCTATTTTTGTCAAAGAATCTGTAAAAGGGTTTCATACTTGTATACGTAGGTGGATACTAGGCCCACATGTCAGTATCATACCTGTAGCACTGTTGAGTTTCAAGTTTAAAAACACATCTTATTTCTTATCCTTTTTTGTTGCCTGTTCACTTATTTTGTATATTGAGAACAACCACTAATCATATTGAATCTGACATGAGATTGCAGTTTTATTGAAAAGATGGTAGTGTAACTTGAAACTGTTAGAAAAGTTTTAATGTTCTCAAAGTCGTAAAACAAAATGTGATTGTTTTATTATGTGTTGCCATTGACAGGCTTGTCATGTCAGTGACAAGAAAGCTATTTCCATGATGCTGAGGGATGCAAGTAAGGAAAGGTTATCGAATGCCTTAAAACAGGCTTATGAACGCCTTGGTGAACCCATGTATGGCACATGTTTCTTTTTAACTGTTGTTGATGAGTTGACTTTCTGTTCTTGCTTCATTGATAGTGCTATGTAATACATTGAACAATACTTACTGCTTAACATATCTTGACAGTACTGAACTGCAGTCAGCGGCTGTTTTTCTTGAAAAGGAATGTTATAAGAAATATGGGAAAGCTGGCAAGTCATTTTACAATTCACAAGTTGCTAGCACCGTCAGGTGGCTTTCCTCCACAACTTCTGCAGAGATAAAGGCTCGTCTGAGATCCAGTTCTATTTATGAGAATGAAAGTCTGGCTACAATTTCTTCATCAAACAATGCTTCAGCATCATGCGTCATTCCCATGGGCAGCAGCAATGAAGCTACAAGACTAGATGTAGGAACCAAATATTGGGAAGGTACACATACATCTGAAGAATCCATAGAATTGTTGAAAGAGACTGGACTTAAAACTCAAGAAATAGTTCCTTCACATTTGGATTTTGGCAGTCGAAAGGGGAAGAATGGTCAGTCAAATTTACTACCTATTTCAACAAAGTGCCATTTGGTGACAGATTCTTCTCGGTTGACGGCCAAACTTGAGGATAACAGTTCTATGGTTGAGAAGAGAGGGAAAGGTGTGGTTCTATCGGAGGCATCTGCTTCTAAATCTGTAGAGGCTGGAGCTTTGCTTCCCTGTATACCTTCTTTCTCGGAGTTTGTTAGTCAGAAAGAAAAGGTTAATAAGTCAAAGATTTCTATGTCATCATTTAAGCCACCCGCAACAGTTCGAAACATTAAGGAGTCAAAGAGCACCGGAAGAAGCAGTTCCGATAAGAGGGCCAAACTGCACTAACAGTTTCTGGATCAGTTTAATTTTCTTTATCGATCTGCCAGGATTGACTTGATTGTCATGATTGTTTCTCCTCTCTGTTGATGCTGTAGTAGGCACTTGCACAATGCTCGTGTGTATAGTGAACAAGTGTTCTAAGAAGACAGTGTACTATGAGGTTGGTTGATTCGTCCGTCTAGGGATTTAATCGACTGCAACTGAAGGATCTCCCAAGTTGGTGTCAAGTGCTACTTCTCTCTTGCTTCTTTCATGCTAATGTATTACAAGCCAGGCCCAGGAAATAACATGCATCAAGATCGACTCGTCTGCGCAATACAAGTTGCAGCATTAGAGCGTTGAAAGTTGGAAGGAAATTCCAACTTCTAATAATAAATAGTATCAGTTTCTAACCTGCCAATCTCCTTTTTATTGCCCAGGGAAAGATTATGCTCGAGTTCCACTTTTGAAGTCTCGAGGGACAAGACCGCTCGGTGGAGTTACGAGAAGTAGTGGACAATCTTTCCGCCGGATGTTGACTACACCATCCCACTTATAGGTATTGTTCAGTGCTAATGCCACTCCATATGGATGCAAATTGTAAAGCAGTTCCCTTCACATTTATTTTTCGACATATTTTCAACGGGCTTCAATTCATATTTCGACCTAAGGTGTGGCATAACCCATCTAATTGAATCTTGTCAATGGGATTCACGTTCTGGTCCGAAGTTAAATGTGAAAAGCTAAATCAAACATGTTTTCTAATTAATCAGGGTACATTATCTGTCAAATTCATGTTCTCGTTTGAAGTGAAGAGGTGGCTTGTTAGTCAGATATTCTGCCCACTTGAGCATTGGCTCGCCTTTCCAATATTTTATTCTGTTTACTCATTACTCGAGGGCGGATGGTGGGCGGTGGACAAAAGTTTTAAGAGACCTACTTTTTTTCCAATAATGGACTGCTGGGAGGTATAGACCGCTCACCTTTATTGCAGAAGTCTACCTATCAATTTAAGTTTGTCAAGAATTATGACTTTGTGCACTCGGGATAAAGGTGAACGTAGAAAGGTCTGCTAACAACCTTATTATTTTTCAAAACATTCAATTCCGTTTGTTTACAGATTACAACAATGATCCCCACCAAACTAATATATGCATGCAAATTATATTTTATCAATAGAACATGATACTTTCTCCTTGCATTTGAGTTTTTTTAGTTCTTTTGAGCATTAAAGCTTTTTTGTTATGTTACATATTTGTTGCACCATAACCGACGCACCAAGCCCGATGCTTGAAGCCGTTACAGGGGAATGGTAAGTAAGAAGCCATTGAACCCACCAACATGAGGACCGGACTGACATAGGAACAATCCATTCGGTGTGACCACATTTGCGGGCTTCTCTTGAACCAACATACTGTAATTCATGTGCCGAAAACATTGACATTTCTAACAGGCATTCTTATTAACAAAAAAGGAAAAGGAAAAGAACATATTATTCAGATTGATGATTGATTAGGCTCAGGGCATCCTAACACCTTTTACTCGACTATTTCTTCGCTTTTTGCAGTGCTAATCTCCCAATGAACTTGGTATTAAGATTGCCCAGATAAAGATGATCCCCAGATTGTACTGCTGAAGTCACCAATGATATAACTTTTCCAGTAGAATCGTCCAAGTAGTTGATGATCTTCCCATCAGCATCTACATTTATAACCATCGCCTTCTGTCTTATCTTCAGATACCGGTTAAGCAGCCTAGGTATCTTCACAAGTATATGCTTAAACAATTTCGAGCTATATATGAGCTCTTTCCCGCCTGTTCTCATCTGCAAAAGCATGTATAATAAGAGAGATATAAACACCTACCCAAAATAAGGAAGCGGGCTTTTGAAGCGGGAAAGAGATTGAAGCCGCTTTTGGGTCACCCTTGGTCAAAATATATCTATTTACTAAACATTAGGATCTAGGCCAAGTAGTGCCGACTCAAGCCCATCCACGAAGTCTTACTTCCTGTAGCCCCTTCACATTCTAAGTCCAGGTCTAAAATCAGAAATAGGGTGTGCACATAATGAATCCAGATCCACAGCATAATTCATATGGACGCAGTTACAGATTCAGGTATAGGTACGGTGAAGCGGTATTGGCACAGTGATTTTAAAAAATTTGAATATGGAGGCATGGTAAAGTGCATGTGTAAATATATAGGTTATATATAATAGTCCACAGGAATTCTGAAAATTAAAAAAAAAAAATGAGAGGAGAATATAGAATCTTGGTGGAATGGAAATACAAAAGAAGGGAAAAATCAAAATTAAAAAAAAAAAGTTTGAAAGTATAAATTTTTAAGTTTTAAAATACAGCAACTTAGGCAAATAAAAAATGATGTAGAGTGTGATTTTGTATGAAACAGCGGGATCCAGTAAGAATTTGGATCGTAACTTTTGTAGGACCCAATTATTAACCGGATGGTTATGGGGCTCACTTCAAACTGGGTCCGAACCTAGTTATTTGTCGGCGGGGTTTAGTTTACAACGTCTAAAGTTTTCTCATCAAAATCTGACGCGGTCAGAACATGGGTCTGGTACTGAAGCCTCTTGGGCAGACGTTCATCAGGGTCCGACCCAGTGGCTCATATGTGTAGTGTTCGTCTTAGTTTAGCACATGCCTCGGATCAAAGGATGTAAGACCCCGGTATCGAACTATGGACCTCCTTTTAACTCGGAGGTTTCAAGCCAACCCACCTAGCGATTGACATGCAGCTTATCGATATTCAGTGAGTAAAACAAAGGTGCAGGTGAATATATACCTCTAATAGTGCTATCCAAAATGTCCCGTCTTCCGCAAGATTGATATTGTCAGGGGCACCTGGTAGATTATCAACAAACACCTCAGTCTTTCGCTCTCCAGTCAGCCAATGTCTCAGGCATCGGAATCTGAAAGAAGCCCAACAATCTTAGAACAGATTAGATTACGATAACGGGAATATATATATATATATATATACACAATTTTTTTGAAGTAGCTAGCAGAAAAGGGGAAGGGAAATTTACTTCCAAGTTTCACATACAACGACAAAATCTTGGTCACGGGAAAGAGCAACGCCGTTGGCGAAGTACAGGTTGTCCAGAACAACAGAGGTTCTGCCGGTCTGCGGGTCGAACTTCAGGAGACGGCCATGGGGTCGAGCTTCCAGCAGATCAAGATGCCATTCCCAGTATCCGTATTTGGCGCTTGCGTCGGTGAAATAAATGCTCCCATCCCTCCCCTCCGTCACCGCCTCAGTGAAGCTGCAAACACACAAGGAAGTTAAGCACACATTCGTCTTCCTCCTCCGGCTGATCAAAATGAAGTTGCAGGGGATCTGGTAATGTTATCGACAAAAATATTGCTTTGGTCATGACGTATGTATGGACACGTTTAAGGTGGTGCTCATTGAGCTTTCATGGTTAAAATTTGTCCATATTTCTAAAAGAGATGAGTCTTATATGTGTTACCATATTCTAGAACCGTCAACTTCGGAGGCCAGGAGAGTAACAGTGCCATCTTGTCCAACTTTGAGCAATCCCTGCACAAGAAAAAGAAAGGAATGCTTAGGTTAGTTCATTTGCACTTGTTGAATTTCACTGAGAAACTTCCTACACTACATGTTTTCAATTTCTTCACCAAATGTGTGTGTGTGTGTGTGTGGGTTTTAACATTTCTTGAACAGGCTGAAGAACTCAAAGGTCCCAAGATTGTGTCAGGCAGAGGAGGGCCGAACACTTGTTGAGATCACGGCCACAAATATTGTTTTTGAGTTTTAAAATATGAGGTCTTTCTCGACTTCAAATGTTCCCTGGGGAAAATTTTGGCAAATTTTACAAAAATTAATCATTCGGTGAGAAATAGAAAATTTGGCCAAAATCTTGAGAATAAATGCCAAAAATGTGAAAGTAAATATTTGGTAATTAAAAACAGCAAAAAAACACAGAAAGAACATGAAAAAACAACTGGAAAAATGGGGGAAAACACGTTTACTTCTTTTTTTTTTTTTTGCATTTATCAAAAAATGCCTTTGTTTCCGTTTTTCTTTTCAACTGAACTGTTGTTAACACTTTTAACGCTCTTTTTTTGTTAAAAAAATGCGTTTTCTGTTGCTATGAAGTCTTCTTTGGACCCAAGAACTACCCAAGGATTTGAAAACTTCCTAGATAGAAGGCGACCCACTTTACACAACACTCCCCTTCACCCAAGAACCCGATATTCTCTTCATGGTTCTATCCCCAACGAGATATGCCAATGAAAATTGAACCGTGCATCTATCAGCTATGGATTCTTCCTCTTTGTCGATCGGTTCCTTTTGATCCATTCAGTCAGCCAATTGATAACCAAATAAAAACTCGTCAGATGATCATATGGATTAGTTTTTCTAAGAAATTTAGCAGTGTAATCACATGCTTGCCGTTTTAAGAGCAAAATGGAAGCAAGTAATTGTAATTTGTGTTAGTTATAGTGGGCTATATATATATATATATATATAAGAGCAACGAATTTTGATATATGGGTCATGATGGTCTCACCCGGTCAGCGTCACAGACGATAATGTCTCCGGCGATAGAACAGGTGAGTCCCAGCAAAGTCGGGCCGGCAATCATCTTCCAGTTCTCCCATGACTGGTTCTTGTGCATCTTCTTGATCCACCCATCTCTGGTCACTGTGTAGATCGCTCCGGATTTGTCTACACATACATCTTCGGGTCCATCAAGCATCCCTTCTCCAAGTTTCTCTACTTCCTAATTAATTGCAACATAGATCACGATACGTAAGTACTGACATTTGAAAATGAATTGCGATATATGTATTACGATCCAATAATAAAGCAGTGCCACAAACATATTGGATCTGATAAAAATGACGACAAAAAAAATAACCCACGTGAAAGCATGTACTCAGATTCGGCAATCTAAATCCAATCCAGACAAAATTAGCTAAACTTCGGGTATGAAATCCAATTTCAATACAAGTGGATCCGAATTTATATTCTAACGATCCAAAACTTACAAATAACGGTGCCCGTCGCTTATCCCGCTAGCCAGATGGCAAGGTCACAGGTCCGTGGCGACTATGCAACAAAGGGGTGAGATTCGCACGACAAGTCGGACGATACTATATAGACGTAGACGTTTGTGGCCAGCATTTAATATATATATATATATATATATATATATATATATATATATAGTTGAACTGCGGCAATAAATTTAAAATGATTTAGAGGAGATAAAAAAAAAGCAATTAAAATTTAATAAGTAGACCAGTTTTTACAAGGTCATGAAAATCAGTAGTCTTAAATTAGTTGGATTACAAACTATGATGTAAGTATCAGATTTCGACATTTTGTTTTAAGTTTTACAATTATAAGCAATTCAAGTTTGTCTCACGGTCGAACTTGTCATAAACTAATTTCGAAAGAGACGGAAGGCATCGTAAACGCCATTTTTGAAATGATCATAATATATACAAAAGAGCATGTAATTTTCTTTTCGCTATGCAGATGTTCTTTGATGGTGTTTATTTTTTCTTGGTGTAGAGTAAGACCAATTTAGGTTATTTATTTTTTCTCAAGAAGGAGATTGTTCCTTAGGGTAGGCCATGCCAATTTGTAATACTTTTTTTGTTCGTATTCGTAGTTTCTTTTTGAATCAACAGCATATTATGTGATGAACGTTTTCTTGTTTTATAGAAGTCGACAAATTCAATGTGATGTGCATATTTGGTTAGTAAGACCACTCACGTAACACACACTCCAAACCAGGACTGTTCGGGTGAGATGTCGAAGTCTTTCTCCTTCTCATTATCTATGAAATCGGAACTGTGGACTTATGATATACCCGTCAACTAAAATATCTCACTACCATTATTAGCTGTTCAGGAACACATTGCTCATAAAAACCAAAAGACTAAGATTCTTGCTCACTCAACAAGCTGCATTAAAGCACCTACAATACACAGATGCACATACAAAGCATAAAGAATCACCAAAAGAGACCGTCGCTATCGGATTCTGTGACGCGGTCTATGTGTAGATAATGTTATCGTGAACTACAAGTCCGCCGCTTCGCAGTTTGGATTGCCAATCATTCCAGAATATTTTAACATTAATTTTAACTCCCAGATTCCCCACAATCCATTAGTACATGATCGAGTACTACTTATAAATTTGACGCATTATCAAGGACAATGAGAGACGCTCTCCTACAGCAGCAGAAGAATAGTGGCCCAAGTGGATTACCTCAAAACCATGTTATGAACCTGCTTTTAACACTCGTCTCCACACAAGAACCAGGTTCTCTGCACTTGATTCTATACAAGGTCTAGTCGAAAGGAGTTGTAAATTAATTTGTTGGTAATGGTTCCTGCGTTCCGGAGGTATTAGATTAACCATAATGTATTCTTTAAAGAGGAATCAGTCGTCTCCTCCAACCAATGGTGATCTTGCACTTTGAATGAAGATTATTACTTAAAAAGCTTCCACAACCAATGTCCTTTACAAGTAGATTTTGGGAAGAGACCTAAGGAATAAAGTGGCAAATAGCGAAGAAAGTCGACGCTTACCAAGGGGTAAGAAAGAACACAATGCAGTAAAAAGGAAAAAGGCAAAGCGACCAGTGTGCTTTGTTCATCGCGGCTGTAAATCGGTGGGATTGATCACGGAAAATCAGAGTCGGATCGAGTTGGGCAGAAGCAGAAAATGCAAAGTGAGAGACAGAGAACCTGAAAATTGCAGACATTAATAGAACTCCTTGCCGAGGAAACTGGACAAGCTTTCGTCGATCATTCCACAAAGGCGACGAGTTTGTGATGGGGGCAATCCTTCGGAAGCGGACAGCAAGTTTTTTTTTTTTTTTTCAGCAGTTTAGCTGGTGACATCTAAAAAAGTCGCGACATGCTACTGGTAAATTTACCAATGACTTGGAAGATTTGTCTTTCTCATCCTTCCATATCAAGTGTAAACATTTCCAGTCTCTGAACCTTAGTGTCACTTGGAAAAGATTCAGTCCCTTGAAATGGCTTTCTCCAGAGAATTAAGCAGCAGAAAATCTGAAAAATCTGAAGCACCACACCCTGGGTGTTTGTTTTACCATATGGGGAATCAATTTCTCTCCAAATTAATTTACGAGGCGATTCATCATGAGAATGGGAAATCATTTGAGAATGCAAAGGTGAGAAAACAACCATCTACAGTGGTTCGTGGGAGACAAAAAATCGAAAACGAAGAAAAGTGAAAAAAAAAAATAAGAGAGACCCGTAAGAGGAAAGGAACTTTGCAGGAGATGAAACGACGGATTTTAGAAAGAAAGCTTCGAAAATCGATTCATAAAATGCAAAGGGTTCTCCGTTCTGCCACTCCGACATTTCTGCTGGAAACAGGCTATGATTTTCGTCTCCAGACATAAGAACAGTTGGAGAAGCAAAGAAAGATGCTTTTATCGATGAAAGGCTTGCCAGCGTAAAGTCAGTCGGTAGATGTATCATTTACTACACCATTTCAGAATCTGCAATCCAGAAGTTGCGGAATCGAATCGAAGGCATTTCATGGATATCAAAATTCACAATCACGCATGATGCTTCATTTGATATGGGGAGAGAGCGGTGGTACCTGAAGCCTGTCATTCTTGGTGAAGTCCCCCAGAACAGGGGGCGGTTCAAACGCCTCTGGGGAGATGGGCGAGGAGAGAAATATCTGGAGCAGAAAGGCAACGAGAGAAATGAGAAGGAAACTGGCAATTGCAGCCACACCAGCCATGAGTGGGAGCTATTGCTACTGTTCTTCACCTGCAGCTTGAGTCTATCAAGAAGGAAGGAAGGAAGGATTTTCTACCAGGTGACTGAGAGCGAGTGGTAGATCAGTTTCATACTTCATATGCGTTCTTGTCTCTTCTATCTGATCTACTCCCAGTGGGTTCTATTTAAAAGAAAAAAAAAAAATCTTTTGTGCCTACATGGTTTTGTCAACTCTTCCCAGCCACCCCCTCCATCCTCCACTCAAAAATAAAAGAATGAAATTAATACTGAGAATATGATTGCCCCTATTGATTAAACTCGATAAAACTCGCATTTCGGGATAAAGAAATCGGCCCAACAAACATTCAGATGGGACTCGTGGAATTAATGCATGGTGCATGATATTCTACACCAAACTTGGATTTGGCTCGAGTTTATTCAGCTAAAGGAAACACAACTTTTAACTAAAAAATTGTAAATGTGTTACTACATGTAATACAATCTCAATTGCAATATGGAGAATCCGAGTAGCTACATAAAGTTTTCCACCTGCATCAGAAATGCGACGTCTCTTATAAACTCCCAGTGGAAATTTCCTTGATAAAAATAACAATTTCTCCACATGGCCCGATCCAGATTGACAGCCACCAGCATGGTTGTGTCGGCAACTTTTGCTTGGTTCAATTGCAGTCAACAAGAGGGTTGTGTCCCGGCTCTGGGTCCAGCCGGTGGTACGGTTCTTGGAGAGTAAGTTTTGCCCTCTTCTGAGTTGGACCTGACCCACTTAACATGTGGGTCAGGTTCGGTTCGTGTTCATTATCAGATATCGGACGTGACTAATCAGTTATCTGCATGTTTCCTTCTCTTAAAATACACAGATATGTCCAAGTTTGGGAGTCCGTTTTCTTGGCCCCATATGATATAACCTCAGAGGAAGTCTTGTCATTGAGATAGTCAGAAGCCACCTTTTATTTTGTTTAAGATTGGGGAAGGGAACCAAAAAAAAAAAAAAATCTAGATCACTTGAACACTCTAGAGTTCTTGATCAGATCGGTTTGCGTGGTCCAAAACTTACTTATTCTCCCATCTCCTATAGCTTTATGCCTTAGGCATACCTAGCTGGAGATGATCTTGACAGTTAAAATTGGTGCAGCATTCACATAGAATCTGAATCACCCCAAGGAGGTTAAGGCATCGCTCGAACATGTTGCAGTGGGAGGAGTGGGTGGAGCAGTAAGGTCCGAGTGTGTGCTTGAAACGGATAAGTCTCAAGGTCGTCCTGAGCTAGTTGTAGGATTCGCTGAGTTGAATGAAACCGAACCTATAGCGAATCCCATTTCCACGAGGGCAGTCTAGGACCCTGAATCCTGGGAAATTGCTAGGCCACTCAGGTCTAGCCTTATGCTAAATCCGAAGTTCGGGCGGCTACCCGAATGAGGTTCCCACCTTGGACTCGCATGGTTCAAGGGTGGTTCAGTTTGATTTGGGCACTAGGCCCGGTTTACACTTAGCACATTTCCCTTTATGCATTTGGGTTCGGATTTCATGACTTGTAATCACGGAGCGGGTTTGTGCTCTGGTTTAATTCTTTTGGGTTTTGGGTAGAGGAACTGGTTCGGATCTTGTGAACCGTGTCCACTTAGGAGATGTATATACAATTTAATCGGACTCAATGTAAATTAGATTGGAATTCCATTTCAAATTTGGACTTTATATTTTCAAACCAATTAGCTTAAGATATCAAACACTGGAAGAATTCCATCATGAAATTGCAATACCAAGTTGGAGTCATGTTACTAAATTGGATTCTAATTGCTTTACTAGATTTGCATAAACAGATCGGTAATCAGTCGTTAATCAGGTATTGCCAATCCATTTACATTTAACTCGCAATTAACGATCGAGCAAAGATGTTAATGATCGAACAATACAATTTTCTTGTTTGTTAGGGATCCGGTCTGATTGTTTTGAATCAACAGAATTGAATATCTATGATCGAACAATACATTAATTTATGCTTGGGTTAAAGTATGCAGTGCAAATGTTGATAACCCTAGGCATGGAGGAAAATGAACAGCTTTTTGAATGAGAGTAGTGAAAAAGGTGCATTATCCGAATGTGGTTGCCTTTTTTTGCTAAACCTTATCCTATCCAACACATGAGGGCGACGTTTAACCTTAGTCCCCAGACGGTGAGCCACTAGGTCGCCGGTGGGACCGAGCCCAGTTGGCACTCGACCAGCTTTTTGAGAGTGATGGACTGACCACCGCTCCTGCCTACGGCTCGACCCAGGAGGTCCATGTCGACCGTGACTAAGCTCGGTAAAGTAGGTCAGGTTACTCGCAATCTAAAATCTTCTATGAAGAGAACAAAAATCAAGTTGATGGCTTGTATCCATGGGCAAAGGTAGAATTTTTTTATGAAGTGGACCGATTTAAAGTTTGTAAATTTTGACCAGAACTGAAATACCATTTTTCAAAATTTTTGTAGATTTTTTTGAGGTGGGGTCAGGGCCCATGTTACATGTACGCTCTATCTTAGCTCCGCCCCTACCTGCATCAGCATGTCGACCAAACTGACCTAAATTAGAAAGCCAAAAAATAAAATTTTACTTTGAATAAAAAAATAAATTTTGTAAAATAAGAGGTTGATATGAGCTGAATTGCCCTATCGGGGCAGATTTTGTAGATTGGGACTACCTATTGAGTTGTCGTTTACTTATAAAAGCTGTATGCATAACTAATTGTTATTATAAAAGGAAGAGGCCATGATTGGTTCAATTCGCTGATTCAGTTGATTTAGGGTCCAAATGGGTCGATATTTGGATGCCACATGTTGGCTCTTACATCCATTCAAATGAAAGGCTGAAAAATCACCCATTGGCCGAGTGCATGGGAGGCAGTGGCATAGCCACATGGTGATTTGGTGTGGGCAACTACTTGCACCAGTCTCTTAAAATTTCTTCATTTTTAAATGAGAATCTTTTATATATATATATATATATATATATATATATATATATATATAAAAGTGCCCCTTCCAGCTCAAGCAGCATATGCATACTGCATTCATGTATTTAAGGTCTGTCCATAGATGTGAAATCGTTTCTCAGCTCACCCTCAAGATTAACGGCACTCAAGTACCTTAATCCATTTCACAAAACGGGTTCGCTTGATGTTTGCAAGAAACATTCAAAAGCTAAAAAAATGAATGAAAAGGAGCACAAAATGCAAAATGAACACAAATATTTACATATAATCGGATTGAAGTAAGAATATCGTCTACCAAGTTTGAACTGGATTATTATCAGACGTAAACCTTTTCCGTATTGAATCTGACTAATCAGATTACAGTTCATCTGAATCAAAATAGCCTAGCTAAGAAAAGTTTCACGCCAACATGCACTGGCCAAAAGTCGTCCTGCCACTGATTCAAAGTCGTAAATTGCTTCTCTATCGTCACAAGTGTTAGGAACAATACAAACTCTTTTGACGCACTCTAAGAGGAGGTTAGAAATAATAAGAAAGAAGACAAAGATTTACGTGGTTCGAAGTAATACTTTCCTACGTCCACGGTCGCGCAGATCTTTACTATTCACTCACAGATGAACACAAACACTCTCAAGAGAAAACCCACTGAAAACTGCGGCCCTCCTGTCAACATAAGGATTAGGGCGAAATTCGCGGTATTGCATATGAGTGTCCAGTATGAATCAAGTTCCATACACCAACAACAATTTGTACTTTCCACACACTGCAGCATTTCATTTCTTGGCTTTCTGCGATCTTAATTTACCAATGAAACTGGTATTCAGATTGCCCAAGTAAAGATGATCCTCGAATTCCGTTGCTGAAGTCGCAAACGACATAACTTTTCCTTTGGAATCATCCAAATAGTTGATGATCTTTCCATGGATCTCTACATTGATGACCGTGGCCTTGCCTCTTGTGTTGAAGATCCAGTGAAACAGTGCGGGCGATTTTGCGATCACGCGTTTCACCAACTTTGGTTTGTGAACGAACTCTTTATAGCCACCTAATCCCAACTGGAATTAATTAAAGTACACAGTCCGTTACATTGAGAAGCCAACGAAGACATCACTATAAGTCTAAATCTAGCTGTCCGACATTAAAAAAAGGGGTGTTTAATTTCCTCCGTCGACAGAGATCTAAATTGATTAAAAGATATATTAAACATAAAATGAATTTTTGATCTCTTCTTTAATTTTAACGGACGGATCTAAAGTAAGACAACTTCTCTTAATAGAGATCCATGGATTTAAAACCATAGTCACAAAAAAACGTGTTTTTTTTCGAAAAAAACATGAAAATACGTGATAAATTAAATTACTGTTTAAAATTTTAAAAACTTTTTTTTTTTAAAAACGTGTTTTAAGGCATTTTGTCACATTTTTTTCACTTTTTCATTTTTTTTCATTTTTCTAATGCCAAACAGTATTTTTTTTTTCATTTTTTATTTCTTGCAACTATAGTTTGCATTATTAGTTTCCCACTTATTTTATATTTTTTCTATTATTAGTTTTTTAATTTTTTTTAAAATTATTTTTCTCATTTTTTTCTTGTTTTTTTAAGCTCACCGTATTATGATAAAAACTTCACCGTTTAAAATGCAAAATATTATTTGTGACTATGAATTTAGAACCAATAAAGGCTTGATTTGAGCATGTACTATGTATATAATAGTTTGCAGACAAACAGAACAGAAGATAGGAATGAATGAGGCTACATGCCTTTATTAATGCTATAAAAAAAGTCCCATCCGGTGCCAGATTGATATTATCAGGTCCACCAGGTAAATTATCAATGAACACTTCGGTCATTTGCTTCCCCGTGAGCCAATATTCCGGGCACCGGCTCAGGTGAGAGTGCAACTCCATTAGCGAACGCTAAGTTGTCCAGCAAATTAGATGTTTTCCCGGTCTGCGGATCGTATTTCAAGAGCCGGCCTCGAGGTTTAGCTTCCAGAACATTAAGATGCCATTCATGGAATCAAAAAAATACATGGTGCAATTAAAAAATTATATTTTTTTCAATGTAATTTTTTTTTTTATTAGTCAGACTGGGGCCATGGCTTAGGCCCCCCCCCTCCCTCCGCCCCTGTCCACAGCATTGCTGGCAAAATGCTAGAATTTAAGAGGCTAGGCTGTTTGAAAACAGTACGTTACTGTTCATGCATCTCCGAGTAAATTCATGAAATACTAATCAATTTTTGAGTTAGATACATGAGACAGTAATATGATGTTATTGTTCCCAAATAGCATATAAGAGAGTCATATTATAAGTAAAAAGTAGAAAAAAAGTGCAAGAGGAAAAATGAGGTCATCAAAAACCAGTTGTGAAACGGGATTTATTGAATTTATTCCTTATATGTATATGCATGCATGTTACTTGGACATGTATATGGGGTCTTATGAACATTCATATGGTATGATTTCAATCTTCAAAAGATCTTATTTACGCACACATATTACGTGAAATGAAGGTGCTGGAGCACCTTGATCCACCAGGTACGTGCAGATAGATGCCTTTGAGAGGTGAGCTTGCCATGGATTTTAGTGTTGGTATCGTCCTCGTTTCGTTGTCACCATATGTGGAGAAGAATACAAGTTATACGATCTCTCAAGGACAAGGAATGCATAAAAATGAGGGAGGCTTCACGGTACCAATCGATGGGACGGTACTATAATGCTATATGTTGGTAGTTGTAAAAAAAAAAAAAAAACGCTGTACCCCAAAAACAATAAAACGCATTTAAAAAAAACATCAAAAAAACAAAAAACGAGTATAAAACCCGAATAATACCCGTATTATATGTTTTTCTTATTTTTTATTAATTTTTATTTTTTATAATTTTTAAGATGTATTGAATGTTTAAATTTATTTAAAAATTTACCGAACTTTTCTCGTTTTATTTTTGAGATATAAAACTTTACCGTATTATACACATCTTTTTTCTTACCGTTTAATACCCGTACACATTTTTTATGACAAAGGTTGGTACTATAAAAAAGATGGGTATTTTACATTCTGACCAGTTTAAATTATTGACTTTTGTTTTTCCTTGTATTGAGTTCCAATTTTCAACTAATTTTAATTGTTTAAATACAAATTATAATTAAAAGGAAGGATGTTAGAGATCCACGTTGTATTTGTAAGTTATAAAATGCACGCTAATTAAGGTTGGATTGCATATAACTGCTTAACTTGAATAAAGTGACAAATCTATTCGATTCTTTGGCTGATCAACAGCACCACATTTTATTCCCTAAGTGTTCCATAAATATTTTTAGGAGTACTTTTTTTAATAGAATATTATATATAATTTTTTATTTTTTTGCCTATATATTATCATAAAGTTGCACTTCTTGATACGAAATTGTAGACAGAAGGTAGGCATGACAACTAAGTTCCAACAAATTAAAATTATTAGTTCAATATAAATGCAAACTTTAGTTTTAGCAACACGCAAATGTACTTAATGTGGATTTCCTATAATTGTAGGTTGGGTATGTGACCTAAAAAATTCAGATTCGAATAATATTGGAATTATATAGGCTTGGACTAAGCGGCAGGACTCAACCAATGAATTAGTCGCTTGGATACCGGAAATTTTTGGCTATGTATTAGTACCTTGGGCTGGTGTGGGCCGGCGCTCACGCCAGCCCCACATTGGCTCTGCTACTGTTATAAGCAGTTAGAGTTTTTTTCTGGTGCATGTGGAATGCCTATAATTTTAATTTTATGAAAAGAAAAACGGAAGCTAAAACCGGTACATGCAAGAACAAACTTGAAATTAAGCAGGCAAAAATATGGAACTATCTTGGGCTGGCATGGGCGCTGGCTCCGCTATTGGATTGAGTACCATGCAGCTCCCATCCAAACCCAGATCGCGTTAGCCATAACATTAGTTCTGATCCTGCTGGGTCTGATCCGTTAGGTCCGATTATAGGAGAAGGATCGCACGAAAAGCCAACGTCGACGTGTGTTTACGTTTTCAAAAGGGGCGTCTTCTCTTTTTTATATACTTGTGGCAACATTAAATACATAACATCAGATGAATCTTACATTTTTTTTTCATAATTTTGTTTTTTAAATTGTTTTAATATTGTAAATATGTTTTCTTTTAATCAATCCAATAAAAGACTATTTTAAAATTGATTTTTCATGCCTAAATATATTTTTAAGTAACTAATAAAGGAATAAACGGCTGATATTATATACTTTATGGCCAATTAAACTCAAATTTTTGTTGAAATTTGTTCAAGCCAAAAACTGGGTTCTCAGTAAGAGATAATATAAGAACTTTTGGGCTCAGCACTGGTCAGCTCAGCTCATTTGTCCAGCCATATATAAGATTCACCGAGGGCTGATGTTATTAATGTTGTGCCTGAGATGATTTAATGAAGTTCATCACAGCTCGGAGCAAAATCTTGAGATCCACAAAGTTGATCGTTCTTGGGGATGTATAAACCTTACTTAGTCCATGTAATTCTTAAGGGGAAATTTTGTTTCTTCGAATCTAAAATTTAGGGCGATCTCAGATGTTGAAATCCTGGCTTCTAAGATTTTCAGATCCTTCGTTTATGACAAGATGCATATATATTATAACAAAATCTTCAGCCCCGCTCGGTTCACGCCATTGCCGTCCCCGTCATCAGAATGAGTGTGGGTGAACGTCCCCTGCCTGTTTCTTCTTCCGTCTTTGGAAGCCTTAAGACACTGTCTTAGACTCCGGAACTGTGATTACACGGCTGCCGCCGACGGCTTACAGGGTCGACTTTCTGTGCTTTCATGGCGCAACGCAAGTATCCGGATGCCCAGCCGTTCTCTCTTCTTGATACCTGTTATGACCTGTCCAGCTACACAACAGTTGAGGTTCCTACAATGGCGTTCCACTTTCAGGGAGGCTCAGACTTGGTCCTAAATGCTGCCAACATCCTGATAGCTGGAAGCGGTCGGTCTCAGATCTGCTTCGCATTTGCAGGGAACATCAAGGTAGAAGATGGGGGCTGTTGGGTAGTGGCCTTGAGCCCGATCCCTTTCCCTCTATAACTGCAAAGGAGATCTTACAGTTATGAAATTAAAACAGGAAATAAATCAAATATTAAAGTTTCCGTTTTAATTCTTACCATAAGTCTTCATGCCATAACCGTAGCTGGGATTTGGGGAAATCCTGAGAGGCGGTATATAAAGCTCAGCCTTTATTCATCTAACTATAAGGTTGAGAAATCAACTACGCTTCTCTCAGAAGCAAACCCCCAAAATCAATTTCTCTCTTGTTTCTTTCTTCCTCTCTTGCTCACAGGTCTTGCATTTGACACGCTGCTGGTGGTGGACTTACTTCACAGATTGGTATCAGAGCCATACTTGTCGAATTCCAATAAGTGAAATTCGATCTTGATCTTTGTGGTGCCTGTGAAGATCATATTAATTGAGTGTGCATGCTAGTCGCTTGTGTATCATGCTGTTTTAAGCACTAGCTTCTGAAAATAAATGCATGCTAGGCTATATTGATTTGAAGCATGAGAGCAAGACAGCTCTTCGATTTCAAAATCTAGTAAGTACGTTTGGGCTTTGTTGGTACCTCTGAAGCATACAAAGACACTTCCTACGTAGGCATGAATATCATCTGTCTATCATTCTTTTGATCATGGCTAATAAGTAGGAAGCATACTAGATGATAATATTGATCAAATTAGACATTCATGAAGCATGCTCAAGTTAGAAAGTTTACATAGAGTTATGTTACCTCTGCTCTATGGCTGTTTTCTTATACCCCTGTGTCCAAGGGGTCAGAGTAAGAGCCTAAGCATGTACGACGTTAAGATTTTTATTTTAAACAGTCTTTCAAAACTGTTTTGACTCTCAAAAAGGGTCTGGCCAAGAACTCGCACAGGAGCAATTTTTTTTGGGGAAAGCCCTGAGAACGAGAATAAGAAAAGATAGGATTACCTTCGTGTTGTCCTCTGCGTTTTTTTTAAAGCCTGTGACAAATATCCTTTAAACCGACTCTCTGGTTCCCTCTGTCGCCGCGACAGAGCAAGATCAAAGGGGCAAACTGTTGCCCACGCGGGGAGGGAGAGATCGTCCTCTTCCCGTGAGCACCAACGCGAGGTTTCCTCTCCACCAACCGATCGACGCCGTCAACTACAGACGCTGTCAACAAGAAAAAAAGGGAACGACAGGTCGTTTTTCTTTTCTTCTTCGACCTTTCCTGTTGACCAAGAACGCCTGAGAGCGTGGGTCGGCCAGAGAGCGCCTGAGGGTGTGGGTTGGCCGGAGGCAGCGCCTAAATGAGTTGGTCGGCCGGAGGCAGCGCCTGAATGAGTTGGTCGGCCGGAGGCGCACCTGAGATTATCAGTCAAACGGAGACAGGGAGGTGTGGCGGGCAGAACCCTAGCAAAGGGTTCTCTCGAGAGGAGAGAGAGTGTCGAGTGAAGAAATGAGGAAAATTAGGTTCCGAGGGTTCTTTATAGCATTTTTTAAAAATTCCAAAAATAGTCCACTACTTGTGTATTATTTTTAAAAGGGCTGTTATTTTTACCAAAATTAAAGCCGCAACTTTTTTTGCTGAAAAGTTTTTCAAAAGGAGGCTTGCGAAAGTTAATTTCAGCAAAAACCAGGAATTTAATACGAAATTGCGTGGTGGTACCCTCCAAGTTCTCATAAATTGCTAAAAGAGGGTTACAGTAAATTGTTTTGCAATTTTGGCGAAAAATAGAGATTTTTATGTACAATTACGTACTGGTACCTTAAGCTTATAAAAAAAAAATTGCAGAAAAAGAGTTCTAAAAATAATTTTGAAATATGAGAAGGGAACCGATGGTATAAAAAAATTTTAGTATGGGTTTTCTAGTGATACTTAAGAACGGTATTGGAGATCATTGATATATTATTCTTCTTATTGATTTTTCATGTATTAATGTTCTCTACTTGTCATGGAATTAATTCCAAAATGACTACAAGAGTGGGATCCTCGTGCAAAAAGCTGAAAATGGTCAGCATGTATGCTTATGGATTTTTGTTATTTTGTGTGTGCATGACCCAATGGCGTTATAAACATTGTGTCGTATTTGGATATGGATATTATGTTGAAACATGTTCATATTGGATCCACTTTATTTGTTTAAAAAACATATCAAATAAAGTGTTGATGTTATTGTGTGTGGATCCACATTGGTAAGATTTGAATTTAAATAATCTTTTGGATTTTTGCTTTGGATATAATTGTTGCTTAAGATCCAACAAGTACTGCTATCAAAACTTGGAAGCAAAAGGGTTTTGAATATAAATTTGGAAATAAAAGAAGAAATTCACATTGTGTTGCTTCTTGATATACCTTAGACTTCTACTGAGAATTTCCTGACATGGTATTTTCATTGTTTACTTCATGTTTATTGTATAATTGTATTTTGCTTGCCATTACAAATTAATTTAGAAATGACATCAAGAGTGGGAGCCTTTGAATTAGCTAAGACTGAAAAACTAAATGGGACAAATTTCCATACATTCAAGCGTAGGATATGTTGACCTTAACTCTAGAAAGACTAATTTATGTGATCAACAAGCTCTTTCCCACTTTAGGAGACAAACCTAATGATGGAGAAAAGAAGGAATATGAGGCTTTTGAGAATGATGACTTGATGACCAAAACCATCATCTTAACATTCATGGAAGATGATCTGATCAGAGTGTTTGAAGACTGTCCAACTGCAAAAGAAATGTTAGATAGCATCTCATCCAAATTCAACACCACTACTACTATGCATGTTCAACTATTGTTAGAACAGTATACCTGAGTCAGATAAAGTTGTCGACCGTGTAAACAAAATGTTGGTCATGGCTAAGAACCTAGCATTAGTGGGAAATTTAATATCTGATAACATGCAAATATGCACCATTCTGAATAGTTTGCCACCTTCATGGAATATGGTTGTCACAGCTTTGAGCCTTCAGTTGGACTCTTTGACTCTAGTGAAACTCCATATACAATTAGCTATTCAGCAAGAACGTTTGACCAACAGAAATGATGCAGAACTTATGAATGTTCAAGAAAAACCAACAAATCTTGCGCCTATAAGGTCTAAAGTCTTTAAAAAGAAAACCGATGGCAAGTTCAAAGGAAATTTTGCAGGAACTCCAAGATCTCAAGGAACTGTAGTGATATGCTACAGATGTGGGAAGCCTGGACACATCAAGAAGAACTGCAGGACAAAATTCTTGAACAATAAGGACAACAAGATTCAGAACAACAAAAACAAAGGAAAAGATCATGAGGAATACAATGAAGAAGTCATTTGTGTTGTGTCAGAGTGTTTGTTTGCAGATGGAGATCTAACTGGTTGGTGGGTCGACTCGAGAGTTACACGTCACATTGCAAAAACAAAAGAAGGCATGATTCGTATGGAAAACCTAAGTCCGGGAATGCAAAAGGTTTATATGGGTAACAACTCATACTGTGATGTAATGGGAGTTGGCACATATCGACTGAATATTGGGGGTACAAGCGTCATTCTTACTGAAGTCTTGTATGTTCTTTCTATGCGGAGGAACTTAGTGTCAGTCCTTGCTTTGACTGGAAAAAGTTTTGAAGTTCGTTTTGTTCCAGAGAAAGTCACAGTGGAAAACATGGGAGGACCATGTTTGATGGAAAATATGTTAAGGAACATGGTATGTTCAAACTCAATGATATGAATAAATCTTCTAGTTCTGCTTATATTGATTGTGCGATGAATGTGAGTACAAATCTATGACATGAAAGATTAGGCCATGTAAGCATCAACAAGATGAAGATTCTAGCACAACAAGGTATTATACCTGACATTAAAGCAAATGATTTCACAAAATGTGAGGTGTGTTTATATGGAAAGATGACAAGAAAACCTTTTCCATCTGAAGTAATTCGGGCCACTGATCTATTGAAAATAATCCACACCGACATTTGTGGACCTTTTAGAGTCCAAACACATAGTGGAAAGTTATATTTTATAACTTTTATTGATGACTTTTCAAGATTTGGATATATTTATCTTATTAGATATAAGTCAGAAGCACTTGAAAAATTCAAGGAATATAAATCTGAAGTTGAGAGACAACTTGGGAAAAACATCAAGGTTATAAGGTCTGATCGAGGAGGTGAATATACATCAAATAAATTCCTCAAACACTGCAAAGACCTTGGGATTAATAGGCAAAGAATAATGCCTAGGACACCGCAGCAAAATGGTGTCGCTGAGAGGTGTAACATAACCCTCTTGAACATGGTGAGATTCATGTTGGCAGGTGCACAGTTACCCAAAGTTTTTTTGGGAGAGGCTGTGTTAACAGCCATGTATACTATAAATCGAGTGCCCTGCAAGGCAGTCCCAACCATTCCTTATGAGAGATAGACTGGTGTGAAACCAGACTTAAGACATCTCAAGAGATGATGATCTGTAGTACATGTAAAAGTTTTAGAACAAAAAATGGATAAACTGGATAATAGATCAGTAAGATGTGTGTTTATTGGATATCCAAAAGAATCCAAAGGCTACAGATTATATCACTCTACTATGGGTCTCATAGAAAGTAGAGATGTGGAGTTCCTTGAATAACTAAATAACAATGATAGTAATCCAGTGAAAGATCATAACGATCTATTGGAGGATCTGATTTATTCAGATGATCAGTCTGGCAAAGAACTGACTGGAGTACAGTTTAGTAATGAACCAACTGTGGATCAGTTTGGCAATGAACCAATTGAGCGAGAATTGATTGGAGTACAGTTTGGTAATGAACCAACTGTGGATCAGTCTGGCAATGAACCGACTGGAGATCAGTCTGGCAATGAACCGACTGGAGATCAGTTTGGTAATAAACCAACTGAGCATGAAATTTCTGGAATACAGTTTGGTAATGAACCGACTGGAGATCAATTTGGTAATGAACCAACTAAGCATGAAATGTCTGGTGTACAGTCTGGTAATGAACCGACTGGGGAACAGTTAGGCAATGAACCAACTGATACAAATAACTTATCAAATCAGACTTTGTTAGGTCTTAAAAGACCCAGGGCTCCACCTTCATATTTGAGTGATTATTATGTATATCTTGCAGAGAAGCTATGCTGTTTAGCAGATATTGACGAAATGTCCGACAATCTGACATATGACGATGCGATAAATCCGCATGAATCATCAGATTGGGTGAACGCTATGGATGAGGAAATTGAATCCATACAAAAGAATAAAGTCTGAGAATTAGTAGATCTTCTTAATGACAGAAAACCCATTGGATGTAAATGAGTGCTAAGGAAGAAGTATAAAGCTGACGGATCAGTCGAAAAATTCAAAGCCAGACAGGTAGCGAAAGGTTTTTCCCAAAAGGAAGGAATTGATTATTCAGAGACCTATTCGCCGGTTGCAAAGTTTGCTTCAATCAGAATAATTTTGGCTATTGCGGCATTCTATGACTTAGATATTTGTCAGATGGATGTAAAGACTGCTTTTCTGAATGGTGAGTTGAAAGAAACTATATATATGACTCAACCATCAGGATATGTCATCAAGGAAAAAGAAGACAAAGTGTACAAGTTGAATAAATCGTTGTATGGACTGAAACAGTCTAGTAGACAATGGTATTTTGCTTTTCACAAAGCAATTACAAAACTTGGGTTCGTTGCAAACCAACTGGATCACTGTGTGTATGTTTGGAAAAGTGGGAGCCTTTTCTGTATTCTATCATTATATGTTGATGACATATTACTAACTGGAAATGATAACGACATGATTGTCAAAACGAAGACTTGGCTGAACAAAAACTTTGAAATGAAGGACTTGGGTGAAGCTTCATACATATTAGGAATAAAGATCACTCGAGATAGAGACTCAAGAATTCTAAGTTTGAGCCAAGAACGATATATTGGTTATATCTTAAAGAAATTTCGAATGCAATATTGCAAACCAATCGGAACCCCTATAGCTAAAGGAGCAAATCTAAGCAGGAACGATTGTCCTGGAGAAGAACAACAAAAATTACATGTTCCTTATGCACAGGCTGTTGGTAGTCTAATGTATCTAATGTTGTGTACCAGACCTGACATAAGTTTTCCTATCGGTCTAGTAAGTCGTTATCAAAGTAATCCTGGATGGCCACATTGGCAAGCAGTCAAAAGGATTTTTCGGTATATTAAAGGAACAAAGGGACTAAAATTGTCCTACCAAGCTGATGAGCTGACCTTAGTTGGCTATTCAGATGCGGATTTTGCAGGATGCAAAGATAATAGTAAGTCTACATCTGGTTATGTATTCCTCTTTGAAGGTAGAGCGATAGCCTGGTCCTGTAAGAAACAGGGATGTGTTGCTCAACACACACAAGAAGCAGAATATGTAGCATGTAATGTTGCTACCACATTTGCTGTCTGGATAAATCGGTTCTTGAAAGACTTGAAATTAGATCTTGATCATGAACCAGTTCAACTATATTGTGATAATCTGACAGCAATATCACTTATGAAAAATGGAGCTGTGAGCTCGAAGAGTAAACATATAATGGTGAAATACCATTATGTTTATGAAATGATTGAGAAAAATGAAATCTCAGTTGAATACATGCCTACCAATAACATGGTAGCAGATCTCCTTACCAAGGGAATATCAGAAGACTTGTTTACCAAACATGTAGCCCATATGGGGTTGAGATATATTTGAAAAGTTACGATGGACAAACCAATGATAGAAAACCTCGTAACTTAGAAACAGAAAACCCACATATAGTGGAAGCAACCAATGATGGAAAACCTCGTAACTTAGAAACAGAAAACCCACATAAAGTGGAAGCAAACTGTCGGTCTCATGAAACCCACATAAAGTGGAAGCAAACTGTCGGTCTCATGGCCAAGTGGGAGATGTTGGGTAGTGGCCTTGAGCCCGATCCCTTTCCCTCTATAACTACAGGGGGCATCATAGCGAACTGGCAGCAACAGACTACTCTGGTTGTGCACGACATCCACAATTCAAAGATTGGCTTCGAACAAGGATGGGGCAGCTATACTTTGCTTGGATTGAATCACTTGCTCTTTGTTTAATAATGGAAGGGGGCCTATCTCCCAGCAAGCTTTAACAGCGATCATTTTCTCAGAGATAATACTTGTTGCTTTATGGCACATGACATCATAATAATATAAACGTCTTCACCTTTACTTGAAACTAATG
Source organism: Nymphaea colorata (assembly GCF_008831285.2). Lineage (NCBI taxonomy): Eukaryota > Viridiplantae > Streptophyta > Magnoliopsida > Nymphaeales > Nymphaeaceae > Nymphaea > Nymphaea colorata. The sequence continues at coordinate 14,643,215 of NC_045148.1, read as the reverse complement.
AACAGGCAGGAAGCTATATATGAACCGAAATAGATTTGCCCAAATCCAGAGATCTAACCGTGTCAATACCAAGATCATGGTCTTGCAGATATGGAAAAGGCAAACGTGTTCCTAGATATCTTTGTTGGTGGCATTTAATTTGAGTCTTATCCCTGCTAACCCTACCCCTCTGAGCATCTGGTCTTGAAAACATTTCGAAATTTGCAGCTTTTAAAATCTTTGGTCCACAGAAATGGGGTCGTCCACAGTTGAATGTTATGATGTGTTTAGCTCCTAGAGGATGGAAACCCAGCTGCTATCCTTGTGTGGCTTTTCATTTCTTCTCTCCCTGCAAATTAAGCTAGTGATAGGCAGAGCGCCTGCCAATTGCTAGTTTCTTACGTAAATAGATCACATCGAATATTGTTGAGCTCATAACCTTCTTCTAATTAATTGAAGGTCTTAGGACTGACTTCTTCGGATTAAATTATAAAGACAAAATACATAATGTTAGTATTTTGGAAAAAAAACTTACAATCGTATTTTGTGCTTCCGTGTGTATGTGTGTGTGTGTGTCTATATATATATGTATATATAACAAAGTCGCTCTGGACCCTCTATGCAATGCTAATTCTGTAGATATCCAGTATATGATCTGAAGTCTGGAAGTTGAGCATTTATTGGTCTTGTTGCCTAAAAATTCTTTAGCCTATAAGTTTATAAGTTTGATGTATTTTTAGTGACAATGATAATTCCAATGTTTAAGATCACTGGCATAGGTATGAATCTATCACCTACTTAGCAAATGTAGACACCTATCAAACACCTATTTCCTAATCATTCCTAGTGAATCTAACACCTATTGGAAATTATTGGTAAAATGTGTACAAATGCAACAGCGAAATGTGAAGTTAATTTAGTGGTGACTAAATTTTCAACCACCAAAATCATGACATGCATGAAGCTTTCTTTGGTGGCTGAAAAATCAATGGATGAAACAGCATCAGTTCTTACAAGACTCAAATTAACGGTCTTTCAGTCAGAAAATGCAAATATTTAGATCTTGACAACCGACTTTCAAGTATGTGCTATGGGTGAGGTCGGACGCAATGGAATTGAGCAAGAAAATGTCCGACCATATTTTCAAAATTCATTAAGGATACATTAAGGAAACTGAAACTTAGATGTTTTCCCCCGCATTTATACCATCAAAAGTTGTGCATATATTTTTGTAAAATCTAATTATAATTTTCTTCATATGACAAATGTTAACATATATATAAACCACCTTGTCATTACAAGTTGTTACTTGTTAGTAAAATAAATTAGAAAACCTGAAAATTAAATGTGCTTTTCCTTGTATACATATATGATGAAAAGTTGTGCATGTTTCTGTAAAATCCAATTCTCTTTTGATAAAAGATGTAAATATATACCACTAGGAACAATGTGCCTCGACTTTTATGAAACATTCATGTTACAATGAGTTCCAAAGGAAACACCGTTTCTGTTACCAAACGCTTTCTTAATGATGCTCACATGAGGTCTTAAAGCAATATTGCACCATTGATGATGCTTGAGGTTCAAATATTATTACTGATTGTTGGCGATGACATGCAGCTCCCAGCAACAGATCGGCGCAGGGAAAGCCTCTCCTGAAACTGGTGCATCGGCATGGCCCTTGTTCTGATCTCTTCCCAGAAGCGTCGGCACGGCAGAGATTGTTCAAGGATAGCAGCATCTTCTTCATCCTCCTCACACAAACAAGCAACCAAAAGACGTACCGCAAATACGTCGGAACCCCACCGGACGTGATCTTAACTTGCCTCTCCGAAACCACTGTTGTCCAATATTATATATTAAGCAGCGAATTTGGTACAGATGCACTGCTTAGCACGCTAACTGCATCAACTTTTCATCTTTGACTTATCAATTGACGAAAGTGCTAGCTCGCTGTAGAACTCTCAAGGTGTTCTTTCCGCTTGACCTCGTAGGGTCTTTATTTACGAGCCTGGGCACTGCGAATCCTAAGACTCTTCCTGCCACTCCCATATAAAACTACCATCGGCTTGAATGCACGACGGGGAACGTGCTGGTCCGCACGCCTTGTATATTAGGCCTTTCGCAGCATTTTTTTCGCTTGGAAACAAACTTCAGATTAAATTAACATAGTGAAAGTGTTTGAACCTTAGTATTTATTTACTAAAGAAACAATTGAAGGAATAAATTAAATTATTGAAAGGTGTCGAGCATTTCATTTGTCATCATCCTTTTATGAAAATAGGGCCATTGATCTGTCACATCTACAAATAAGTATGTAAATAATATCTGAACAAGTCTATATATATATATATATTATCGACTGGCCGAATGCAATTAGATATGGTGATGTGCACCGGATTTGTCTTTTCCATTTATACATTCTTCTCCATGTTTGGTCCACCAGAGAAGCTTTTTCTACAAGATGACATGATCGTGCCCACACGCCAATGACTTTGACCTGTGCCCAAAATATATTATTGTTTGTGATATTCCAAAATCACAGTGGAATCGCGGCAGCAAGGAGTCTTGACTCTCACAAGCTTGGAGGGCCTTTTATGGTGATCGGATTCCCACTTACACACATACTTGACTCAATCGAAGGGTTTGTTAAAGGAGTTTGAAAAGTGGATACGCTTGAGCCCACACCACTGGCTTGACTCCAATTCAATGAGAAATTCGTGGTCACTTTAGTTACTTAATGTGGTCTTATCAACAACGCGTGAAACCGCTTGGAAATTTCATGTTGATTGTGCAGGTGGGCGCAGCTAGGCTAGTTCTAGAAGCTAACCCTACAAGAACATGGATAGGTTCAAAGCTTGGAATTTCATGTCGATCGTTTAAGTGGGCGCGGCTAGGCTAGTTCTAGAAGCTGACCCTACAAGAACATGGATAGACTCAAACTGGGTGCGAGGACTTTTGGACAGGTTTAACTTAGTTTCACAAACTTAGTGAAGTTATCTTCCAAAAAGTTCAAAATTTTATGCTTCTTAAGTCTAGTGGATGTTGTTCTAAGCATTCATATTCCAAATTCATGAAAGTAGAACAGTACCACATATATATTTGCCCGAATTTGTTCCTATCTTTGATTTTATAAGGTTCTAGTGTTACACGCATGATAATGCGATTGAGCAGCTGATTTCTTTCTGAGTTATGCGACTACGAACATGTGGTCGACATTTTGCCAAGTTTTCACAAGAAATTATTAAGAGAGTGACTGTGAAGCGTTTGAAAATCGTTCAAGTTCTTGGTATTGCTAATCAGGGTGTTTCGTGTCTCCATCGGACCATCACGCGCTGTCTGCCATAAGCAACGGTAAAGTCAAAATATAATAAAGGTAGGGGACACAAATATTGTGCAAATTTCCAGTTAAGATGTATTTGCAATCATTAAATATTAAATTAGCAAGGTAGGCTTTAGAAATGAAACTTGTATTTTGGTAACATATCCCGCAATGTGCATGAAACGGAGTGTGTTTGCTTTTTCCTTTCGGAAACATTTGTTAATAGTTTATGAATATGTTCTAAAGATTGGAGTAGATTTATTGAATCACACCCATAACAAGCATAATGTCGGGAAAATGAAAAAATCAAATATGTAGATGTTTGAAACGATCAACGATTTGTCTAAGCAACTTAGCTGTTCAATCTTGCCATTTACCTCAGAGGTGTGATCAATAGATTAGTTTAGTGGAGATTAGATTTTGAACAGCCAAAATCATGACGTATAAGAATAATTTTTTGGTGTCTAAAAAATCAACTTACGGGTGAAATTGCTGTTAGGAACAATACACAATAAACTCTCCTCTCACACTCTCAAGAGGGGGTTAAAAGTAAAAGGAAGAAGACAACAATTTACGTGGTTCAGAGCAATAATCTCCTACATCCACGGTCGTACAGATCTCTTGTATTCTCTCTCTCAGATGAACACACAGACAGACACTCACCAGCGGTAGCCATCCTCTAAACATAAGGATTTGGGCAAACCCGTATTTGTACAAAATGACATATATGCCCTTACATATAGAAGTTCCATACACCAACAACTGCACCAATTATTTTTATAACCCAAATCGACATACTTTCAGTCGAACTGCAAATAATTAGATCTTGACAACGCACCTTCGAATATTCTCCACCTAATATTTCATTTCTTTCCCTTCACATGATATACAGTCAACGATGAAAGGTAAATCTGAAAAGAAACGTTAAAGAAAGTTGTTTGGTATATATTGGAGTGCGGGGATCGCGCTATAGAGAGAAGCGAGATTTTCGTATGAAATTAATACTACTACCAAAGTCTGCTAATTCAAATCAATTCAATTCAATTCGGTGATGATGCTACCTAGTATAAATTTAAGATTTTTTATTTTATTTTGACTAATTTTAATACATGCTTGTTCAATTGCTTGTTCATTCTTCCTTCACCAATTCACAATTAAAATTGCTGATCAGTCAGCTGATTCACCGGATTTACAGCTGATCAGATTCGATTCCACAACTGACTGCGATAAAAAAAATGATCGAATAAATTAAATTTGATCAGTTGGGTCACCAGAATGTTAAACAATAAATTAATAACAGCAGCTGGCATTTAAGATCTACAGCTTCTTACATTGGAATTAGTAGTACCTCAATCGTTTGCAGAGGGAGAAATTAAGATGAGTTGGGTCACATCTGTGATTCGAAAATTGGGTAAACTAGCTTTCAAAAGTTGCCGTCTGAAGGCCGTCCACGCTCCCTAGACCATTCGTTCGGACGCGTCTTTTTAAATGTTTATTACAGGAGACTTGTTATTGGCTACGAGCACGATTATGAATGGAGGAGGAGGCCTTTAAAAGGGTGATCCGCCTTCGGCGATGTTTCTCCAGACTTGAGAGCTCACTCAGACGGGAAGAGACCAAGAGTAGTGTTCAAGCATGACGAAGCTGTCACTGTTCAGCACTCTCAACCTCTTCCTAGCTCTCTTCCTCTGTCCGGGGACGTCCTCCTTCGCCAGTGCAAAGGATGCAAGCCATCACTACTTTCAGATCCTTGCCGCCGACATCCTGCCGTCGGCGAGGTCACTTTGCAAAGCGGGAGAAGGTAAGCTTTTCCGCTCCCTCTCCCTTACAGATGAGCCATCTTTCCAAGCACATACAGATTAATTTGAAGCAATTTTGTTCTGAGTGTGCTAGAGTGAATCCGTTAGCCAGTCTTGATTTTGTTTGAGCTAATCCAGGCCTTTGTGTAGGGAGTTACGTAAAAGAACTATTTGATGAGTGTGCGCTCTAAAAAACATGCGTTTCTGTGATTTTTCTGAAGATTATTGCTTCGTTTTAGTTGTTTTTCTTTTGCTCCGTCGACGTAATTTCCTAGTGGCTGGCGATTGTGTGCCCTCATTTTGATTTTGTTGTTTGTATTAAGGTGGGTCTGCTACAATTTCTGAATATATTTAGGTCCCTATATATGCCAATCTTGTGAAAACAATTCAATCCAGTGGCTGATTTAAGAAAACCGCATATATTTTAACTGATTTGAAAGTTTATTAAGATTTTTTACTTTTAATATCTTTCACATCTATTATTTTTCCAAAAGTATAAGTTCTAATACTGTTGCTGATTCACAACTCGTTCAGCTAAATCACTTCACCAACTCATTCACACAATTAGAAGCTTGTCCATTCCAAAATATATTCTAACATTCATCTATACTCCTGCCTAAAATATAAAGCGGCATTTTGATCATTATACACATTGTCACAGGGATATGAATATAACCAGTTTTTTCATTGAAGTGGGCTTCTTGAAGCTAAAAAAATCAACGGTCCATTTAATGGATAAGTTTTCCTATTGAGAATTGGCACATGCGCTCACATTTCTAAATTTCCTAAATGTACGCCACATTTTTTGGTGACAATTAAAGTAGGACTTAATTATCTTAGTCCTTACAGGCACCATCCCACATGAAACCCAAGATATAATATTATGGACAAGCGCTCTGCATTATATTTGTTTTCTGTAAAGCATTTCATAAACAATATAATCCAACACTACTAAAAGTACTAAGCGCAGGTCTCCGGAGTACTTACCAGCAAGGACGGGGGGCGCTAAAACTGGTCCACCGGCATGGTCCCTGCTCCCCTTTCTCCGGCATCGGGGGATCGGCGGCGAACGGCAGCCAGCTGACCTTGACGGAGGTCCTCCAGCAGGATCAGTCCCGTGTTCAGTGGATCCATTCAAGGGCGTCCTCATCCCCATCTGATAACAAACAAGTACAGGACCCCTTCCAGGCAGAGGCAACAACACAGCTCCCTGCTCGCCCAGGCGCATCGTTAAGCACTTTGAACTACGTAGTGACGGTGGGCCTGGGGACACCCAAGCAGGCCTTCAACCTAGCCTTTGACACAGGCAGTGACCTCACCTGGGTCCAGTGCGAGCCCTGCATCTCATGTTACCCGCAGCAGGGCGCCAGGTTCAACCCCGCCTTCTCTTCCACCTACCAGAGGGTATCATGCACTGCACCCGAATGCGCCGAGGCAAAGCTCGAGTCCGGCCTTAACCAGTGCTCTGCTTCCGGCTGCCTCTACGGCATCGTTTATGGCGACAACTCCGTTACAGTTGGGCAACTTAGCCGCGACAAATTGACCCTGACTGGGTCCGATGTACTCCCTGGGTTCACCTTCGGGTGCGGTCAGAAAAACCAGGGGATCTTTGGGATGGTTGGTGGTCTTCTTGGTCTTGGCCGGACTCAGCTGTCCGTTGTGTCTCAAGCAAGGAACAAGTACGGCGGTGTGTTCAGCTACTGCTTGCCCACATCGAACGGTGTGGGACACCTGACCTTCGGGCCCGACCGGTCATCCTTCAGCTCCGCTCGGTTCACGCCATTGCTCCCCCACTCTAAGTTCTATTTCGTCCCCCTCGCCGGAATGAGTGTGGGTGGACGTCTCCTGCCCGTTTCACCTTCCGCCTTTGGAAGCCAAGGCACCGTCTTAGACTCCGGAACCGTGATCACACGGCTGCCGCCGGCGGCTTACAGCGCACTGAGGTCCGCCTTCCGTGATTTCATGGCCCAACGCAAGTATCCGCTAGCCCCGGCGGCCACTCTCCTTGATACCTGCTATGACCTGTCCAGCTACACAGCAATTGAGATTCCCAAGATCGCGTTCCACTTTCAGGGAGGCACGGACTTGGTCCTGAATGCTGCCAACATCCTTCTGGCTTCAAGTTTGTCTCAGGTCTGCTTGGCATTTGCTGGGAACACCAAAGCAGCAGATCCGGGCATCATAGGGAACTGGCAGCAGAAGACTACTCTGGTTGTGCACGACATCCCCAATTCAAAGATTGGCTTCGGACAAGGAGCGTGCAGCTAAACTTTGTATGGATTGAATCATTTTCTCAAGGATAATACTTGTTGCTTTATGGTATATCACAATAATAGAAACGATTTCACCTTTACTTTACTTGAAGCTGATAAAAGGAAGCAGGGAGCTATCTATATCTGTACTGAAATAGATTGGCCCAAAGCCAAAGATCTAACCGCGTCAAGCCCAAGATCATGGTCTTGAAGATATGGAAGGGCGGCTCTGTTCCTAGATATCTTTGTTGGGGACATTTCATTTGAATCTTGTCCCTACTGCGCTAGCTCTCTGCGCATCTGGTTTTGAAAACATTTCGAAATTCTCTCCCCATTTGGTCATCACGAAAAAGCGAAATCGGAACGTGGAACTTTTGATATACTTCGGTCCAGGGAAAGGGGGTCGTCCACAGTTGAATGTCATGATTTGTTTAGTTGGAAGAAGATTGTAAGTTTGTAACCCAAATCCTATCTTTGCGTATTTTTTTGTTGAACGAAGAAGTCATGGCTTTCCCTTTCTTCTCTTCCTGCAAATTAAGCTGGTGATAGCCGGAGCCCCCTTTATTAGACTTAGTTTTTTTTTTTTGCATATTTTTAAGAAAGAAACTTTTAAATCCTTTTTAAGTCCTATATCAGATTCGAAACTTTCATCTTTAATGTGGAATCATATTTAAATGGAAAACCAACCCAAGAGCTGATCGCCGTATTTTAAATTATAAAGATAAAATACTTAATGTTAGAATTTTGGAAGAATATATATATATATATATATATATATATATATATATATATATATATATATATATATATATATATATATATATAGTAGATATCCGCCATATGATCTGAAGTCTAGAAGTTAATCATTTGTTGGTGTTCTTGACTAAGAAATACCTACATCCTTTAGCCTATAAGTTCGATGCATTTTCAATGACAAAGATACTTCCAATGTTTCTCAACGGTTGATGCTTTCAATGTTTGAGATCACTGGCCTAATGTTATGTGTGAGGTCGGACATGTCCGACCACATTTTTAAAATTAATTTTTTAATTTTTTTTCAAATTGTAACCATGCTGATATTATCGTAATATGTTGTTCAAAATTAGTTAATCATCAATTCTAAGAACATCCGATAGTTAAGATTTTATGATTATGAGATTTGATCAGATTTTTAGAGGGTCAAACTTTCATTTTAAGGAATCTCATATATTTAAATGAAAAAGACAATATATGATAATTAATAAGCTTAATTTGTTTTGGCACACAGCTACCTTAAATTTCTTCATTTCTATCCGATATTCATGTCCATGCTCGATTGGCTCCAAGCAGTCAGTTGTCATTAATGTCTGAAAATGATCCCAATTTGACCCGTTTACATCCCAACCAAGAACTATATACACCAGAAAATTCAATTTCAAATTGGCATGATGATCCAAGTCCAGATCATTGATTTCAACCCATCGCAGTCCGCAGACAGACAATCGTGTGATTTTGGATGTCAGCCGTCTCCGATATAAATTAAGCGCAGAGCCTTCATGATCGGTACTCACTTGCGAAGCCTAATATATATATATATATATATATATATATATATATATTGTTGAAAAGATGTGCCTTATCAAGATAAGGCGGATAAGGTGGATCAATCTTCTTAAGATCTTGTCTAAAGCTAATCCTTGATCTTAGGCAACATTAGAGGTTTCTATGTACATCACCAAAATCAAAGACTATATATATTGTGTAGTCGACAATGAATAAATCAACTTTTTCCTCTTCTCTCGTTTTCCTCTTTTCCCTCTTGTTCTCTTCTTTCACAATTTTAACATGGTATCAGAGCAGAGTAAAGATGAGCAATGGCATATGTTGTCTTTGCAGAAATTTCCAATCTGACAGACCAAGGAATCGTCACAGGCCAGAGGTAATCCCAGCCATTGTCACAGGCCAGAGCGTTGTCTACTTCGGTGATCATTCCCCTTCATAGTGCCCAAAGGGCATCCTTGGGTCGTTCGACTGGAACCGACGCCTGAGCGGGCAGGAATCGAGGAAACTTGGGCATCCTTCTTCCTGTGCGACTGAACAGGGGCAAAACCAGACTTCCGCCCTCCGATCATCTGCTTGCCGCTGTTTCCACTAGAGTTCATTCGCCATGAAATTGCTCAAGCAATGTCTCCGGTGAGTGGCGGTTTCAACAGACATGAGCTCGACCTGTGTGGTGGTCGGTACCCACCAGAATAGCCCGATTTCTGGCCTCCTGTCCTGTTATTGCCTGTTTGGGCGTTAGTAGCTTCATCAATCGCTAGCGACAATTCCAGCGATCGACGGCGTTCTTGGCGCTCAGACTGACACTCCAGCCTAAGGCGACCGTGCTGGATCCTGAGCCAGCCGGAATTGAAGTTTCTTCTGGCGGTTCCCTGTTCTGCTGCTGGCCTCCTATTGCAGCGCCTTCTAGCGGAGAGTCCTGTTCCACTTCTCGATCAGAAAAAACATCTTGTTCCAGAATTCTTTCTTCTGAACAGGGAAGTGATGTTCTGGTTTCTGTTCTACAACACTCGGTGACGTCCGAGTTTCTCCGGCTTGAGGTGCAGGCGACCCGCGTTGCTGCTGCTGCATCGCTGTTGCTGTGGCAACGATAGCTGCGACTGCAGAGAACCTCACAGGTTTGGAGAAGATGGCAGAAAGGGGAGAGGTCATTCTAAAGGAACGCAATGATGACGACATTAGTACATGAAGCCCAATCTAAATCACAATATGCTTTGAGGTGAATCGGCCCCTTTGATGACAACATAACTCCATATCCAGCAGTTCCCTTCAGATATTTCAATAAACGGTTCATGGTTTCTTTATGCGGCACTCGTGGTTGACTCATAAATTGGCTCAAGATGTGGACTGTGTGAACAATGTCTGGCCTGGTTAAGGTCAGATATATTAGTTTCCCAATCACTTTTCTATAATGATTTGGATCTTTGAGGATGTCTCCCTTTTCATTGTCAAGCTTTATGTGTTGTTTCATAGGTGTCTCACATGGTTTTTCTCCCATGTACCCTGTCTCATGAAGTATGTTGAGAAGATATTTCTTTTGAGATAAGAAGATACCATCCTTTGAAGTAGCTAATTCTATGCCAAGAATATATCTGAGTCTGCCTAAATCTTTCAACTTGAATCTTTCATTCATCATGTGCTTTAAGGAATTGATTGCATTCAAATCATCCCCTGCAATGATGATGTCATCGACATACACTGCAACAAATGTTCGTCCTCTAGTGCCGATCTTGGAAAATAATGAGTAATCTGCCTTGGATTGAATATAGCCCATGTCTTTGAGAAAGGTAGCAAGTTTGGAAAACCAATTTCGAGAAGACTGTTTAAGCCCATATATAGACTTATTTAGGCGACATGTCATACCTTCCTCCCCTTGTCGACTAAATCAGGAGGTAATTGCATATAAACTTCTTCTTCTAGATCACCATGTAAGAAGGCGTTATTAACATCAACTTGAAACAAGTGCCACTTTTGAATAGCGGCAATAGTCAAAAGACCTCGAATAGTAGAGATCTTGGCGACTGGAGCAAAAGTCTCATTGTAATCAATTCCTTCTGTTTGTGTATACCCTTTTGCGACTAAGCGGGCCTTGTATCGCTCGATAGAGCCATCAGATTGGTATTTGATTTTGAATACCCATTTGCAGCCTATGGAAACTTTGCCAGGAAGAAGTTTCGTCACAGTCCAGGTATGGTTGGCTTCTAATGCATCAATTTCAGCCTTCATAGCATCACGCCATCTAAGGTCCTGCATGGCTTGGGCAAAGGATGAAGGTTCACATTGCTCAAGGAGGGTAGACATGAAACACTTGTAGTTGGAATTGAAGTTAGTGATATCAAGACATTGTGCCATCGGGTAACGAGTACCTTTTGTGGGGCTTGTCCCTTCACTCTTCAACAAATGGCTGAAACTGGGCAAGATTGAGAAACATTTGTAGTCCTTGAGATGAGTTGGTATATGCCTAGGTCGCATAGATCTGCGAAGCTGGATTGAATCATCATGAGTAGGTTCGATGGATTGAGGAATGGGATCTAGGTTGGTCTCATAATCTAGATTTGATGGAATATTGTTAAGAGGTTTGCTTGGGCTTGAAAGAAACTCATGTTCTCCTGAGACATAATCATTGAATGGTAAAGGAAGAACCACTTGTTCATTGTCCCCAGTGTGCACTTCATTTTTATATGGAAAATGATTTTCACAAAATCTGATGTCTCTGCTGGTGAACAACGACCCACTTTCAAGATCATAAACCTTGTAAGCTGATTGACCATATGGATATCCAAGAAATATGCATCGCCTTCCCCTTAAGTCAAACTTGTGATCTTTATGAATATTGTAGGCATAACATAGACATCCAAAAACACGCATATGTTTGTAGTTTGGTGTGCGTTTGTATAAAACTTCATATGGAGTTTTATTATTTAATGCACTGGATGGTAATCTATTGATAATGTAAGCAGCAGTGGTGACACATTCTCAACAAAATTTTATGGGTAGTTTAGCTTGAAAAATCAATGCTCGTGCCATGTTTAAGAGGTCTCGATGCTTGCGTTCGACCACATCATTTTGTTGAGGAGTCGCAACACAACTATGTTGACATCAATGCCTTTTTCATGAAGAAAGTTATTCATCTCTTGTGAAAAGAATTCAGTTCCATTGTCACTTCTAAGAATTTTGATTCTAGTTCGAAATTGGTTTTCAATAAGTGTGACAAAATTTTTAATGACTCCAAAAACTTCAGATTTATATCTCATAAGATAAATCCATGTAGATCGGGAAAAATCATCAACTATAGTTAGAAAATATTGTGCACCAGTCAATGAAGGCGTGTGATAACTTCCCCACACATCACAATGAATTAAGTCAAACGGAGCATGTGTTGAAATAGTACTGTTGGGAAAATGAAGTCTAGTGTTCTTAGCAACAAGGCAAATATCACATGTATCAACAGATCTACAAGTGTCAATAAGGTTCAAACGAGATAAAATAGAAAGTTTGGAATCTGAAGCATGCCCGAGCCGAAGATGCCATGGAGCAGATTTGGTGGTAGCTAAGTTTATGCTGAGATTTGTTTCATCTAGGACATACAATCCATTCTGCAATCTACCCGTTCCAATCATAGTCGTCGAGTGACGGTCCTGCACCACACAAGAGTTCTCATTAAATTTTGCATCACATCTTAAATCACTACAGAGTTTAGGAATAGATATCAAGTTGAATGCAAAGGTAGGAACATAAAGAACATTTTTCAGTGTTATCTTAGGGCTCAAATGAATGTCACCTATATGGGTGACGTTGGCTTTGGACCTATTTGGTAGACTGATAGGAGGGTGACTGGTGGGGATGGGTTCATAAAGGTTGGAGATAACGTTAGTGATATGGTGGGTTGCACTGGTGTCAAGGATCCATGATTGTTTAAGACATGAAATGGGCGCTGAGTATTTACCTGAGAGGTTAACTCTGGGTTCAATGGTACCTTGATTAGAGTTCTCCATGAAGTCAAGGAATTTTTTGAATAGTTGCCCATTGGGTTGATCGGTGGATGCAGTTCCTAGGGCAGCGTTAGCCTTTGGCTTTGTCAATGCATTAGAAAAACCAGACCTGTTAGGGAAACCAACAAGAAAGTAACACTTAGCTTTGATGTGTCCAATTTTACCACAATGTTCGCATTTCATACGTGGTCTTCCTCTCTCCTTGGTCTGACTGTTTTTGTTTCTTTCATACATTTGTGGTGAAGGCTGCGTTGCAAGAATAGAGACCTTTTCCTGAGCATGTACCATTTGTGATTCAGATTGGGCTTCATGTCCAATGACACGAAGATCTACAAGTGGATATTGCACCATGATTGGGAATAGTCCTATCACTTGGAAAACCAAGAAGCAAACAACAGTCTCTAGATCATCTGCAGAGGCAGAATACAGGTCTATGGCCCTCGCCACATGTGAGCTTATTTGGCTAAAGGCTTTACTCAAAGATCTCAGGATCGTCCACAAAGAGCCCATGACGTTATTCTGTGACAACCAAGCTGCAATGCATATTGCAGCCAATCCAGTGTTTCATGAGAGAACAAAACACATCGAAATAGATTGTCATGTGGTGAGAGATAAGATTCAGAATGGAGATATCCAAACTCAATTTGTTCCCACAACTAAACAAGTTGCAGACATGTTTACCAAGCCCTTGGGACGAGAAGCATTCCACAGTCTGAGAAGCAAGTTGGCGCTTGGCAATCCGGGAGCGTCAACTTGAAGGGGAGTGTTGAAAAGATGAGCCTTATCAAGATAAGGCGGATAAGGTGGATCAATCTTCTTAAGATCTTATCTAAAGCTAATCCTTGATCTTAGGCAACATTAGAGGTTTCTATGTATATCACCAAAATCAAAGACTATATATATTGTGTAGTCGACAATGAATAAATCAACTTCTTCCTCTTCTCTCGTTTTCCTCTTTTCCCTCTTGTTCTCTTCTTTCACAATTTTAACATATATATATATATATATATATATATATATATATATATATATATATATATATATATATATATATATATATATATATATATATATATAGATATATCAGGTGAAGAGGAGAAAAATTAAGAAGGCATTTACAACGAATGGCGACCGCCTCCTTCTCAAGTGCTCATATTGCTGCTCCCCTGCTTCTGATTCTCTCTCTTGCGTGCTGGCCATTGATCACTAGTGCAAAGGGACATAAATCAGCATCACCTTCAGACTTTTGCTTCTCAAACACTGCTTAAAGGTGTACATGATCTCCAATTCTCTGCCCATTTTGTCAAGTATTTGCTTAGAAGGGTGGACGTCACCCTTCTGCTCCGCTCGGTTCATGCCGTTGCTTCCCCATTCTAAGTTGTATTTAGTCCCCCTCACCGGAATGAGTGTGGGTGGACGTCTCCTGCCTCTTCCTCCTTCCGTCTTTGGATGCCAAGGCACCGTCTTAGATTCCGGAACTGTGATCACACGGCTGCCGGCGATGGCTTACAGCGCACTGAGGTCCGCCTTCCTTGCTTTCATGGCCCAACGCAAGTATCCGCTGGCCCCGGCGGCCTCTCTTCTTAATACCTGCTATGACCTGTCCCGCTACACAGCAGTTCACATTCCTGTGATCGCGTTCACTTTCAGGGAGGCACAGACTTGGTTCTAAATGCTGCCAACATCCTGCTGGTTTCAAGTCCGTCTCAGATCTGCTTGGCATTTGCTGGGAACACCAAAGCAGCAGATCCGGGCATCGTAGGGAACTGGCAGCAGAAGACTACTCTGGTTGTGCACAACATCCCCAATTCAAAGATTGGCTTCGTACAAGGAGCGAGCAGCTAAGCTTTGCGTGGGCTGAATCATTTTCTCAAAGATGATACTCGTTGCTTTATGGCACATGATATCATATCATAATAATAGAAACGTTTTCACCTCTATATATGTACTGAAATAGATTGGCCCAAAGGCAGAGATCTAACCGCGTCAAGCAGAAGATCATGGTCTTGAAGATATGAAAGGGCGACTCTGTTCCTAGATATCTTTGTTGGCGGCATTTAATTTGAATCTTTTCTCTACTGCGCTAGCTCTTTGCGCATCTGGTTTTGAAAACATTTCGAAATTCGCTCCCTATTTGATCATCACGAAAAAGAGAAATCGAAACTTGGAACTTTTGATATACTTCGATCGAGAGAAAGGGGGTCGTCCATAGTTGAATGTCAAGATTGTTGGGAAACCAAATGTGGGCCCTAGATATATTGAGATCCAAACCCGAATCTATGCAGAAAATCCAGCAGAGTCTTTATATTCAAAATGATTCTCAATAATAACTTTGATAAAGTATACTTAATAAGAACTTAATAACCCAACGAAAATAGCTCACAAAGTGTGCTAAAGCCCAACCATTGGTAATCTTCAAATGTAAACTATTTATTTATCAAACTGGATATAACAAAAGATGACTAAAGAAAACTCACCTTGGCTCATGTAGTGAGCTAAAACACCCAACACCCTTGCAGCACACACTTAAAACTTCGACACTCAAACTCACGAGCTAACACTCACAGCTCACAAATTGAGCTTACACTCAACTCACAAAGTAAGCACCCAAGATCACTCAACCTGGTTTTTTTGATGTATTACAAAGTGGCTAGCCACTCCTATTTATAGGGATGACAAGTCGGTGGTGGAAGTATCCACTATATTCTAACTAATTTTTCATTATTTTTTTTATATTTTGGTCACCAACTTACAAAAAAAAGAGGCTTGTTGCCTCTTGAGTCTTCTCGACTCTTCCCAAGAGTCGGTGATGACTCCTTACAATATCCCCCTCATTACCGACTCTCTACTTATAACTCCTAACATTCTTTGAAACTTGGTGAATGTTTGCACAGACAAGCCTTTGACAAATATGTCAGCCACTTGATCTTCTGAAGCGACTGGCTGCAACTGAATCTCTCCTTTGAGTACATTCTCTCTAATAAAATGATGTTCCACCCCTATATGCTCTGTTCGAGCGTGGAAGGCTGGATTCTCTGCAAGTTTGATTGCAGTCCGATTATTGCAGTAGAGTCTCACTGCATAATCCATATCTTGTTTAATGTCTTTAAGCAGTTGCATCAACCACACACATTCTTGAGATGCTACTCTATACTCTGCTTCTGTTGTAGACAGTGAAACTCTCGGTTGTCTCTTACTGCACCATGAAATTGTATCACTTTCAAGACTGAATGTATATCCAGTGGTTGATCTTCAAGTTGATAAGTCTCCAGCATAATGTACATCACAATGACCAACAACTTGACAATTTGTTTTTTTTTCATAAAATATACCAAAGTCAAAAGTTCCTTTGATATATCTTAATATTCTTTTTACTCCTTTTAAATGTGGCTTCCTTTGAGTTTGCATGAACCTGCTTACAACACCAACTGCATAAGCAATGTTTGGTATTGATAATGTTAAGTAGATTAGGCTTCCAACCAGTTGTCGATACATAGTAACATCTTCTAGCTTGTTTCTTTCATCAATTCTAAGTTGCGATCTCAATTGGTGTTGAGATAGGTTTGCAACTGAGCATATCATACTTACGTAGTATGTCAAGAGCATACTTCTTTTGACTTAAGAATAATTCTTTAGATTCGTAATCAATTTTCAATCCAAGAAAGTGTCGCAACTCTCCTAGCTCTTTCATTTCGAATCTCACTGTGAGATGTTCACGAATCAGATTAATTTTTTCATTGTCATCTCCAGTGATAATTAAATCATCAACATAAATTAACAAAATAGTAAGCTTCATACCTCTTGTCTTGATGAAAAGACATGAATCTGTTGAGACGACTTGAAATCCACTAAATACCAAAAATTCAGTTATAGATACCAAAAATTCAGCTATTTGTTTGCATCATGCTCTGACTGCTTGCTTCAATCCATAGAGTACTTTTCTTAGCTTGCAGACATAGTCAGGCTTGTTTGGAGATTTGAATCCTTCACGCTGCTCCATATAGATTTCATGATAGAGATCTTCATATAAGAAAGCATTTTTCACATCCATCTACCATAGCTTCCACGATTTGCTTTCAGCAATGTCTATCATAATACATACGAAAGTGATCTTCGCAACAGGACTAAAAGTTTCTTCAAAGTCAATATTATAAGGCTGTGAAAATCCTCTCACGACTAGTTGAGCCTTATATCTATCGACTGAGCCATCTGCCTTTCTTTTTATTTTGTAAACCCACTTACAAGTAATGGGCTTTACTCCTACAGGCTTTGGTTTGAACTCCAAGGTCTCGTTATGCTCCAATGCCTTCATTTCATCCTTCATTGCTGCTTTTTATTTTTCAACATTTTTTGCTTCTTCAAAAGAAGCTGGCTCGATCTCCTCCAAGATGGCACAATCTACGTTTGCATATTTGGGATTTGGTTATGGTATTCTCATTGATCTTCTTAGTGTTATGGGTGCTCCTTCTGGCTCTTCAAGTTTTGATGGTCTTTCTTCTTCTGTACTTTTTTGTTGGATTGAACTTACTCATGTTCTCCATGGATCTGCACGTTCTCTTTGTCTTGGGCTATGAACTTATTTATCTGGTCATCCTGCTTCTATGTCTTGCGGCTTAGGCTCTCCTTGATTCTTCTCAAACTATATTTTGTTTCGAACATCTTTCTCAAAAACTAGAGAGTCTGAAAGCACCTTCTTCTCTTCTGACCACTAGAAAGATGCTTCATCGAAGATGACATTGCGAGAAACATGAACTTGTCTTGTGCTAGGATTAGCACATCTCCATCCCTTCTGATATAGATCATATCCAACAAAGACACACCTCTGTGTCTTCTTGTCGAACTTAGTCATGTGCTGCTAAGATAGAAAAAACATAACATACACAACCAAATACTCTAAAATAACTTACAGATGGCTTTCTTCCATGGAACATTTCATATGGTGACTTAAAATTAAATCTTGGCAATGGTAGTCGGTCAATTACGTGTACAGCGGCGTTAACACACTCGGCCAAAAATCTTGGTGACATGTTCTTTGCATGCATCATGTTTCGGCATGTTTCTGGTATGTGACGATTTTTTTGTTCTGCCACTCAATTTTGTTGTGGTGTATAGGTACATGTAAACTGTATTCGAATATTATGTTTCCTTATGTATGCCATAAACATGTCAGATGTATATTCGCCACTATTATTGGTGCGTAGACACCGACTTCTATACCCAAGTTCTTTTAGTGCTTCAAGTGCTTAAAATTTTCAAGTGCTTCAGACTTCTCTTTCATGAAATAGACCCAAGTATAACTTGAAAAATCATCAATAAATGTGATAAAATACCATTTACCTCCAATTGATGGGTCTGGTACTTTGTCGAATACATCTGAATTCACGAGCTCGAATGGTGTTTTAGCTCTATATTTTGATTCTTTGAATGGCCTCCTGTGCGCCATTTCATATTGACATCCAGGGCATACTTTGTCTGTTTGTACCTCAAGCTTTCGCAGGCCAATCAACTGCTCCTTATTAGACATCTCCTGGACTTTATTGTGTCCAACATAAGCGAGTCTCTTATGTCAGATATCTGCAGTGTCATGCTTCTTTGTTTTGTCAATATATGTTGTTTCTACTGACAAGACATATATTGACTCAACTTTTCTTCCTTCAAACATGGGAGTTCCTTGAACATTTGTGTCTTTATATACTTTCACATCATTTGGGTCAAACAATACATAATGACCTAAAACTGTAAGCAGACAACAAGTTCTTTGTTATTCCTAGAATATGATAAACATTCCGTAAAATCTGGTTTTTATCAATGTTAGCTGTAACATCTGCTTCTCCAATGTGTGCCATTGGGAGTTCCGTGTTGTTAGCAGTAACAACAACTCGATTTTCATCATATTCTTTCATACTTACGAACTTGCTCTCATCACCAGTCATATGGTTTGAACATCCAGAATCAATTATCCAATCAGTTTGATAATTGATATTCTCTTCTTTTACATGTTTTATATGAGCTGAATTGCATCTTTCTTGCGTAATATCCTCTTTAATCTCTATTGAGTACATAAATGAACTTTTCCGTACAGTCTCATTAGCTTCTCCATGTTGCTTACTTGTTTGACTGTATTTCCTTCATATATTTTGACTCTACAGTCAAGAGAAAAATGACCCAATTTTTCACATCTAAAACACTTCTTCTTTGGTCTCCACTGCTGTGTAGTTCCTCTTGTTTTTTTTTTATATTTTTCTCTTTCTTTTCATCAATGTTCCTTCTTGGAGACCTAATGACTAGCTTAGCTGGCCAACGTGATCTCTGACTCTTACTAAACAACGTTTTCTCATTATTTACTTTGAGTGAAAGCCCAACCATTTGCTTTGCTAATGTTTCTTAATTGATCAAAAGATTCTCCAACTCCAATAATATTGGTTAAACTGGCCAGCCTTGAACGCAAATTATAAAACTGCTAAATTCTGGATAAAGTCCACGAACAAGAATTCTCCACATACGAGCCTCATTAATTTTAGACTCAGGGTCAATTTGAGAAATCTCCCTACAGGTGTTTCTCACCTTCATAACATATTTTGCTATCAACATGTTTCCCTAAGTTAATGTAGCTAACTCATTTTCTAGCAGTTGTAGGCGAGCGTAGTAACTCAAGAAAATAGTGTTGCAAAAGCATCTCATGCTTCTTTAAGAGTCTTAACATCACGTATGTGCTCTAATAAGTCCTTCTCAATTGATACCTTAATTGCAAATACGGTTTTTCCTGCTTTGATCATCCATTTCTTCTTAGCTTCCTCATCAACAAGAATATTTGTGTCTGATCCCAAAACTATCTCCCATAATTCCTATCCTAAAAAATATGACTCCATGCAAGATTTCCAATGGCCATAATTGCTATTGTTAAGCTTCTCAATATTATTTAATGCAACCGCTAATGCCGCCATAATTTCAAAGTATAATTATCCCAATTAATTTCATTACTAAATCGACCCTTAAACCGAACTTCGCTTTGATACCAATTGTTGGGAAACCAAATGTGGGCCCTAGATATATCTGAGATCCAAACCTGAATTTATTCAGAGAAAATCTAGCAGAATCTCGACGTCCAAAATGATTCTCAATAATAACTTTGACGAAATGTGCTTAATAAGAACTTAATAACCAAACGAAAATAGCTCACAAAGTGTGCTAAAACCCAACCGTTGGTAATGTTCAAATGTAAACTATTTATTCATCAAACTAGATATTATAAAAGAGGACTCAAGAAAACTCACCTTGGCTCACATACTGAGCTAAAACACCGAACGCCCTTGCAGCACACACTTGAAACTTCGACACACAAGCTAACATTCACAGCTCACAAATTGAGCTTACCTGATTTTTTTGATGCATTACAAAGTGGCTAGCCACTCCTATTTATAGGGAGGACAAGTCGATAGTGGACGTATCCACCATATTCTAACTAATTTTTTATTATTTTTATATTTTGGTCACCGACTTACAGAAAAAGGAGTCTCGTTGCCTCTTGAGTCTTCTCGACTCTTCCCAAGAGTCAGTGATGACTCCTTACAAAGATTTGTTTAGTTGGAAGAGGATTCTAACCAAAGTCCTATCTTTGCGTATTTTCTTGTTGAACGAAGAAGTCCTGGCTTTCCCTTTCTTCTCTTCCTGCAAATTAAGCTGGTGATAGCCAGAGCTACCTTTATTAAACTTTTTTTTTTGCATATTTTTAAGAAATAATTTTTTAAATCCATTTTAGGTCCTATATCAGATCCAAAGCTTTTGGTTAAGAAATACCTACATTCTTTAGCCTATAAGTTGGTGCATTTTCAATGACAATGATGCTTCCAATGTTTCTCAACGGTTGATGCTTCCAATGTTTGAGATCACTGGTCTAATGGTTCTAACACCTATTTATCAAATGTTGACACCTAACAAACAGCTATTTCCTAATCATTCTTAATGGGACCAACACTTATTGGAAATTATTGGTAATATGTACATATGCAACGACGAAACGTGAAGTTAATTAGAGACGATTAAACTTGCAATCACCAAAATGATGGCATACATGACGCTTTCTTTGGTGGCTTAAAAATCAACGGATGAAACAACATCAGTTCTTACAAAACTCAGATCGATGGACTTTCAATCAGACAATGCACATATTTAGATCTTGACAAAATATATCTTATGTGTGAGGTCGGACATGTCCGACAACATTTTTGAAATTAACTTTTTTAATTTATTTTCAAATTGTAACTATGCTGATGTTATCTTAATATGTTGTTCAAATTTAGTTAATCATCAATTCTTAGATCATCCGATAGTTAAGATTTTATGATTATGAGATTTAATCACAATTTTTGGAGCATCAAGCTTTCCTTTTAAGGAAAAACATATATTTAAATGAAAAAATATATACAATAATTAATAAGCTTAATTTATTTTGGCACACCACTACCTTTAATTTCTTCGTTTCTATCCGATGTTCATGTCCATGCTCGAATTGGCTCCAATTAGTCAGTTGTCATTAATGTCTGAAAATGATCCCAATTTGACCCGTTTACATCCCAACCAAGAACTGTATACACCAGAAAATTCATTTTCAAATTGGCATGATGATCCAAGTCCAGATCATTGATTTCAACCCATCGCAGACAATCGTGTGATTTTCAACGTCATGACAACTGTCTCCGATATAAATTAAGCGCAGAGCCTTCATGATCGGTACTTCCTTGTAAAGCCTCAAAAAAAAAGTATATATATATATATATATATATATATATATATATATATTTAGCAGGTGCAGAGGAGAAAAATTAAGAGGCCATTAAGGCATTTACAACGAATGGCGAACGCCTCCTTGAGTGCTCATATTGCTGCTCCCCTGCTTCTGATTCTCTCTCTTGTGTGCTGCCCTTTGATCACTGGTGCAAGGGACATAAATCAGCATCACCTTCAGACGTTTGCTGCTCAAACACTACTTCCCTCGCACACATGTTCCGTCGGTAAAGGTGTACATGATCTCCAATTCTCTGCCTATTTTCTCAAGTATTTGCTTAGAATAACATGTTCAATTAACGTCGGAAGTATAATGAAAAACATTTTTTATTAAGTTTAATTTCTGTCATTTAATGCTTGATTTCTATGTAAGAAAACTGAAATTTAGACGTTTTTCCCCCGAATATACCATAACGGCAAAAAGAGCACACACACACATCGACATGCACCGGCCAAAAAGCGTGCATCCGGACTTCCTGCACGCACATGTGCAAATAGTCTTCTTTCTTCTTTCCTTTGCCTAGACAAAGTATGTCTGTATATACTCTCCATTATTTTTGTGCATTAATACATGCACATTGAAGACTTATTTCCAGCTTTCGCAGACGACGAGAAAGTCTTGCTCAGGTGAGAGTGCAACTCCATTAGTGAAGGCTAAGTTGTCCAGCAAATTAGATGTTTTCCAGGTCTGCGGATCGTATTTCAAGAGCCGGCCTCGGGGTTTAGCTTCCAGAACATCAAGATGCCATTCATGGAGTCCAAATCTCATGGATGCATCGGTGAAGTAAATGCTTCCATCGCTACCTTCAATCACCGCGTCCGCAAAGCTAAAATCACACATAACATACATCAAATTCGGTACTTCAATTTCACTCCTATGCCAGATCTTCCACACACAGTTTCACAGCGTTACCGGCGAAATGCTAGAATTTAAGGGGCTGAACTGTTTGGGATTCATGAAATACTTTTCAAAGTATCCAATCAATCTAACCATTTTTGGGTTAGACACATGGGACAGTAATATAATGTTATTGTTCCCAAATAGCATATAAGAGAGTCAACACAATATATACAAGTGTGCTTCTGCTTACATTCATGTGTCTGTCTTTGTCTGTCCTGATTGGGTGCAGCATATATTGTATTGGATAGTGGGGATAGTGGCCATAGAGCCCTATCCGAATATCCCGTAACTGCATAGCAGTTACGAGATTATGCTCACCTTTTTTGCTGAAATCTCTCTCCCATCCTAACCGCTACTGGGCTGAGGGGAAAACCTAAGGGGCTGGCCTATTTAAGCTCAGCAATTCTTTACTTGAAAAACTCTCGGCAATAACTCTTTGAGAAGCCCCTTAGAAGGAAACCCCTTAATCTAACTCTTCTACTCCTTTTCTTGTCTTGCTGTTTCAATAGAGGTGTCCGTTCGTGACTGCAGCACTTGGGTGAGGACGAACTTTCGTTGCCTTCACATCAACAGTGGTATCAGAGCCTTGGTTGTGCGATCTCAAGTAAGTCTGTTCTGACGTCTGTGAATGTGTAAAACATGCATCATGTTCCTCCAATCATGTTTCGTGAATATTGAAAGCATGCTATCAAAACTGTGCTGCGTGGATGAAGGAAGTTAAAACTTTCTATAAGCAAATCAGCATGCTTAGTTATTTCTATGCAGTTATTAAAGAAACATGACGACTACAAATTGATCGACATAATTTCTGTGCCTATAATTATAGAACATGGTATTTTGTGAACGTGCGTGAGCATGCTAATCGACTGTGTATCTTATAGCTTGAAGTTCTATTTTCTGAAAGTAAAACATAAGAGTTTTGGGGCTCTCTGCTTTACGTAGGTTGTCTTTTTTTTTTAACAAGAGACCAGACCGGAACAGAGCTATTGGGTCTCTGTCAATCCTTTTTTTCAACTGAGCATGTCAAGAACGCCTTCCCCGGCAGGAAAGGGAAGGCGTCCTTTTTTTTTCTTTACTCCTTTGTCTAAGATAAGAAAAACCGAGAGAGGAGGAAGACTGCACGCTCTCCCTGCTGAACGTCTGACAACGGCTCTTCCTCTCCATCATCATGCTGAACGTCTGACAACGGCTCTTCCTCTCCATCATCACGGAGAAGAAGGGGCTGTCCGACGATCTGTTCCCCCTCTTGTGAAAATCAAAAAAAAAAAAAAAAAGAGAAAAAGGGGAACAACTATCACCTGGCCGACCGTGGTCACGCACGTTGTAACTCGATTGAGGGCACACGAGTTTGTGGGACCGTATGCTGGTCAGGTTCGGCGAGGTTGAAGGTGCCTTTGACGGACTGCCCTGTTCCAAGCCAGGAGTTGTTTCAGCGCCCCCGGTCGAAGGGCTGGGCATGACGTTACTTAGAGTGGAGGGGACCGCGTGCGGCTGGTTTCACAGAGCAGTGTACACCTCCCGCTCTCGGCGGTGGAAGGATATCAAGCCGTCGCTTCATTCCCTCGCTTGTTCACCGGAAGAAGCTCCAGTCATTTTTTTGATGGGAACGAGCATCTCCTCGCGGTAATGGCGAAAAACGGCCGGAAAATGTGCAACGGGGAATGCACGGCGGAGGTAGATACGGTGACGGCGGAGGTGGGATGACCTAAGTCTTCACAAGGAAGGAGAACAAGGGTTGGCCAAACCCTAGCAAAGCGAGGGTTTGGGGAGCATAGCGTCGAGAGGAGAGAGAGAGTCGAGTGGAAAAATGAAGAAAAAGTGGTTTGACGGGGTATTTATAGTAAAAGTTTGAAAATTACAAATATAGTCCACCTTATTAGCAAAATGTTTAAAAACACTGTCATAATTTGTAGAAATTAAAGCCGCAACATTTTTGCTGAAAAACTCTTCCAAAAGAGGCTTGCGAAAGTTATTTTTCATCAAAAACCTGGAACTTTATTAGAAATTGCTTGTGGGGACCATCAGAGTTATTATAAATTGCTGTAAGGGATTCCGGAAAATTATTTAATTTTTAGTGGAAACCTTGCTCTTATGCAAAATTTCGTAAGGCACCCCCTAGCTTGTTAGACTATTACAAAAGAAGAACCCTGAAAATAACTCTGAAAAGAGATGATGTATGTTTCATATTTAATGTAATGTCTTGTTATTCTAAATATTATTTTAGAATGTTGTTTGAGATTCATGTACATGTTCTAGAGTACTTTCTTTAAGGCCTCTTGATGTAATATTGTAAACTTCTTTCTTTGTTATGATTGATCTTTACTTGCCATCAAAAATTAATTTAGAAATGACATCAAGAGTGGGAGCTTCTGAATTAGCTAAGACTGAAAAACTCAACGGGACAAATTTTCATGCATGGAAGCGAAGAATAATGTTAGCCTTGACTTTAGAAAGGCTCATCTATGTGATCAACGAGCTTTTTCCTACTTTAGGAGATAAACCCACATATGAAGAGAAAAGGACATATGAGTCATTTACTTCTGATGATCTAATGGCTAAAACTATCATGTTAGCCTTCATGGAAGATGGTCAAATTAGGGTCTTTGAGGATTGTCCAACTGCCAAGGATATGTTTGATACTATCGCTTCTAAATACAATACCATGACTACTATGCACATCCAGTTACTGCAAGAACAGTACAATTCATATAGGATGAAAGAATCAGACAATGTAATGGATCATGTTAATAAGATGTTGGTCATGGCTAAAGATTTAGCTGTGGTAGGGAATGTCATCTCTGACAATATGCAGATAAGCACAATTCTGAACAGCCTACCTCCTTTTTGGGATATGGCAGTTACTGCTTTGAGTGTTCAATTTGATATTCTCACTTTAGAAAAGCTTCCTATACAGTTAGCTCTACAGCAACAATGTCTGACCAAGAGAAATAGAGCAGAGTTGATGACAGTCCAGGAAAAACCTGTTGGTAGTCATGTGCCTGTAAAACCAAAACAATTTAAAAATCGAAATGATGGCAAGTTCAAGGGCAATTATGCAGGTACTAGGAAATCTCAAGGAACTGTAGTGAAATGCTACAGATGTGGGAAGCCTGGACACATAAAGAAGAAGTGCAGGACAAAATTCCCGAGTAAGAAAGACAACAATGGTCGGGGCAACTACCACAGAAAGAAGCCAAGGGGACTCTGACAGAGAAGTCATCTGTGTCGTGTCAGAATGTCTGTTTGCAGATGGATATCTAACTGGATGGTGGGTCGATTCAGGAGCTACTCGTCATATTGCAAAAACGAAAGAAGGAGTGATCCACATGGAAAATCTGAGTCCGGGAACCCACAAGGTCTATATGGGAAACAACTCTTATTGTGATGTCATGGGAATTGGGGCATATCGTCTAAATGTTGGGGGTACAAGTGTTGTACTTAACGAGGTTTTGTATGTCCCTTCCATCAGAAGGAATCTAGTATCTGTTCCCGCACTAACGGGAAAAAGTTTTGAAATACGTTTTATTCCAGGGAAAGTAACAGTGGGAAAACATGGAAGGTCCAAGTTTGGTGGAAAATTTGTAAAAGAACATGGTATGTTCAAACTGAATGACATGAATGAAGCTTCAAGTTCTGCTTATTTCGATTGTGCAATGAGTGTGAATGTAAACTTATGACATGAAAGATTAAGCCATATAAGCATAAAAAAGATGCAGACTCTAGCACAACAAGGTTTAATACCTGACAAAAATATAAATGATTTTGCGAAATGCAAATCATGTGTATACGGAAAAATGACAAGGAAACCATTTCCGTCTGAAGTAATTCGGGCCACTGAATTATTAGAGATAATTCATACAGATATCTGTGGACCTTTTAGGATCCAAACTCATAGTGGCAAGTTATATTTTATAACTTTCATTGACGACTTCTCAAGATTTGGTTACATATACTTAATCAGATATAAATCTGAAGCACTTGAGAAATTCAAGGAATACAAATCTGAAGTCGAGAGACAACTTGGAAGGAATATCAAAATTATAAGGTCTGATCGAGGAGGAGAATATACTTCTAGTGAATTCCTCGAATACTGCAAAGACCTTGGAATTAATAGGCAAAACACAATGCCTAGGACACCACAACAAAATGGTGTGGCTGAGAGGTGTAACAGAACCCTCTTGAACATGGTGAGATCCATGTTGGCAGGAGCACAATTACCAAAAGTTTTTTGGGGAGAAGCTGTGTTGACAGCCATGTATACAATTAACCGAGTGCCCTGCAAAGCAGTCCCAACCACTCCTTATAAAAGATGGACTGGTATAAAACCAGATCTGAGATATTTAAGGAGATGGGGATTTGTAGCACACATGAAAATTCTAGATCGAAAACTAGATAAACTAGATAATAGATCATTGAGATGTATATTTATTAGATACCCAAAAGGATCCAAGGGCTACAGATTATATCATTCATCTATGGGACTTATAGAAAGCAGAGATGTAGAGTTCATAGAAGAACTCAATAATAAAGATTATGATCCAGTGGAATATCGAAATGATACACTGGATGATCTGATTTATTCAGATGAACAGTCTAGTAATGAACCGACTGGAGGTCAGTCTGGAAATGAACCGACTGGAGTTCAGTTTGGCAATGAACCAACTGAGTAAGAATCGTCTGAGGAACAGTCAGGAAATGAACCGACTGAAGATCAGTTAGGTAATGAACCAACTAATATGAATACATTGTCATCTCAGACGTTAACAGGTGATAAAAGACCTAGAGCTCCTCCTTCATATTTAAATGATTATTATGTATATTTGGCAGAGGAGCTATGCTACCTAGCAGACATTGACGAAATGTCTGACAATCTGACATATGATGAAGCGGTAAGCTCGCATGAATCGTCGGATTGGGTGAATGCTATGGATGAAGAAATTGAATCCATAGAAAAGAATAAAGTCTGGGAATTAGTAGATCTTCCTAATGACAGAAAACCCATTGGATGTAAATGGGTGCTAAGGAAGAAGTATAAAGCTGATGGATCAGTTGAAAAATTCAAAGCCAGACTAGTGGCGAAAGGTTTTTCCCAAAAGGAAGGAATTGATTACTCAGAGACCTATTCGCCGGTTGCAAAGTTTGCATCAATCCGAATAATTTTGGCTATCGCGGCATTCTATGACCTGGATATTTGTCAGATGGATGTGAAGACTCCTTTTCTGAACGGTGAGTTGAAAGAAACTATATATATGACTCAACCGCAGGGATATGTCATCAAGGAAAAAGAAGACAAAGTATACAAGTTGAATAAATCGCTGTATGGACTGAAACAGTCTCCGAGACAGTGGTATTTTGCTTTTCACAAAGCAATAACAAAACTTGGGTTTGTAGCAAACCAACTAGACCACTGTGTGTACGTTTGGAAAAGTGAGAGTCTTTTCTGTATTTTATCATTATATGTTGATGACATATTATTAACAGGAAATGATAACGATATGATATACGAAACAAAGACTTGGCTAAATAAAAACTTCGAAATGAAGGACTTGGGTGAAACATCCTATATATTAGGAATAAAAATCACTCGAGATAGAAACTCAAGAATCCTGAGTTTAAGCCAGGAACGGTATATTGATTATATCTTGAAGAAATTTCGTATGTTAGACTGCAAACCAATTGGGACTCCTATAGCTAATGGAGCAAACTTAAGCAGGAGTGATTGTCCCAATGAAGGACAACAAAAATTAAATGTTCCATATGCACAAGCAGTTGGTAGTCTGATGTATTTAATGGTTTGTACCAGACCAGACATAAGTTTTCCTATCGGTTTGGTAAGTCTTATCAAAGTAATTCTGGATGGCCTCATTGGCAAGCAGTCAAAAGAATTTTTCGGTATATTAAAGAAACAAAAGGACTGAAATTGTCTTATCAAGCAGATGAGCTAACTTTAGTTGGCTATTCCGATGTAGATTTTGCAGGATGTAAAGATGATAGTAAATCCACTTCAGGGTATGTTTTTCTCTTTGGAGGTGGGGCGATAGCCTGGTCCTGTAAGAAACAGGAATGTGTTGCTCAGCACACACAGGAAGCAGAGTATGTAGCATGAAATGTTGCAACTACTTTTGCTGTCTGGATAAATCGGTTCTTGAAAGACTTGAAATTAGATCTTGCTCATGAACCGGTCCAACTGTACTGTGATAATCAGGCAGCAATATCTCTTATGAAAAATGGAGCTGTTAGCTCAAAGAGTAAACATATAATGGTGAAATACCATTATGTTCATGAAATGATCGAGAAAAATGAAATCTCGGTCGATTACTTGCCTACCAATGATATGGTGGCTGATCCCTTAACTAAGGGGATATCTGAAGATTTGTTTTCAAAGCATGTAGCCCATATGGGGCTAAGATATATTTGAAAGGTTGCGAAGGAAAAACCATTGAATGAAAAACCTCGCTGTAAACCTTGAATAAGTTTTATGTTACGATGGATAAACCAATTATGGAAAACCTCGTAACTAGATCAATGAAGAAAACCCACATATAGTGGATGCAAACTGACGGTCTCATGGCCAAGTGGGAGATATTGGATAGTGGGGATAGTGGCCATAGAGCCCTATCCGAATATCCCGTAACTGCATAGCAGTTACGAGATTATGCTCACCTTTTTTGCTGAAATCTCTCTCCCATCCTAACCGCTGCTGGGCTGAGGGGAAAACCTAAGGGGCTGGCCTATTTAAGCTCAGCAATTCTTTACTTGAAAAACTCTCGGCAATAACTCTTTGAGAAGCCCCTTAGAAGGAAACCCCTTAATCTAACTCTTCTACTCCTTTTCTTGTCTTGCTGTTTCAATAGAGGTGTCCGTTCGTGACTGCAGCACTTGGGTGAGGACGAACTTTTGCTGCCTTCACATCAACATATTGTTCATGCGAGAATGATTGTGTAAAAAAATAAAATAAAATAATAATTGAAAAGAAAAAGGAAAAAGTATAAGCGAGTGCGAGAGGGAAAATGAGGTCATCAAAAACCAGTTGTAAAATGAGATTTACTGAATTTATTCCTCATATGTATACACATGTATATTACTTGGATATGTATATGGGGTCTAATGAACATTCATATGGTATGATTTTCAATCTTCAAAAGATCTTATTTACGCACTTATATTTCATGAGCCAATTTATTACTTCAATTGTTGAGTTATATGTTAATTAAACTAACTTCAGATTCCTGTACGTAAGAGTCATACTTAAAGTGACATTAACGGTCGTGAAATGAAGGTGCTGAACCCCCCTGATCCACCAGGTACGTGCAGATGCCTTTGAGAGGTGAGCATGGCATGGATTCTAGTGTTGGTATAGTCCTCGTTTCATTGTCACCATGTGTAGAGAAGAATACATGTTATACTAGCTCAAGCACATGGAATGCATAACAATGAGAGAGGCTCCAGGTTACTAATCGATGGGATGGTGCTTTACTGCTATATGTCGGTAAAGATGGGTATTTTACATTCGAGTTTAAATTATTGGCATTTGTTTTTCCTTGCAATGAGTTCCAATTTTCAACTAATTTTAATTGTTTAAATACGAATTTTTCAGGTTCTTATAAACCTGTATATATGGATGACAAACAACAAAGCGGTGGCTGCTTGAAATAATTAAAAGGAAGGATGTTAGAGATCCACGTACGTACAGTAATTTAGTGTTGGTGTATAGAACTTGATCCATACTGGACACTCATATATGTAAGGGCATATATGTCATTTTGAACAAATGCGAGTTTGCCCTAATCCTTATGTTTAGAGGATGGCCGCCGCTGGTGTGAGTCAGTCTGTGTGTTCATCTGAGAGAGAGAATACAAGAGATCTGTGCAATCGTGGACGTAGGAAATTATTGCTCCGAACCACGTAAATCATTGTCTTCTTCCTTATTGCTTCTAACCCCCTCTTGAGAGTGCGAGAGGAGAGTTTATTGTGTGTTGTTCCTAACATTTAGAACCTTCAACCTCAGAGGACAGAAATGTTACTACAACATCTTGTCGAATCTTTAGTGCACGTTAATTAAGCTCATTGCTTAGTTAGATATCTACGATTCTACCAAATTGAGACCTCCGTTGTATTTGTAAGTCATAAAACGCACGATAGGGTCGGATTGCATATAACTGGTTAACTTGAATTTAGTGACAAACCGATTCGAATTCCCTGGCTGATTCAACAGCACCACACCATGTTCCATAAATATTTTTAGGATTTTTACTTTTTAAATAAAATATAATTCTTATTTTTCAAAATATTTTTTGCCAATATAGTCTCATAGAGGTGTACTTCTTGTTACGAAATTGTAGACAAAAGGTAGGCATGAAAACTAAGTTCCAACAAATTAAAATTATTAGTTCAATATAAATGCAAACTTTAGTTTTAGCGACAAGCAAATGTACTTAATGTGGATTTCCTATGGTTGTAGGTTGGGTATGTGAACTCAGAAAATCAGATTCGGACAATATTGGAATTATATATGCTGAGTAAGCGGCAGGACTCAACCAATGAATTAGCCGGTTGGATCGAGTACCATGCAGCTCCCATCCAGATCCAGATCGCGTTAGCCATAACTTTAGTTCGGATCCTGCTGGATCTGATCCATTCGGTTGAAGTGGTCCGATTATAGGAGAAGGTCCACAAGATAAGCCAACGTGGACGTGTGTATGTGGCCTGTGCTCTTCCTCCAAGGTGAAACTTCCGCCTTTGTTTACGTTTTCAAAAGGGGGACCTCGCGTCTTCTCTTTTTCACATACTCGTCGCAACATTAATTATATAACATCAGACGAATCCTACATTTTTTTTTCATAATTTTGTTTTTCAAATTGTTCTAATATTGTAATTATGTTTTTTTATCAATCCAATAAAAGACTATTTTAAAATTGCTTTTTCATGCCTAAATATATAAACGGCTGATATTATATACTTGGTGGCCAGTTAAACTCAAATTTTTGTTCCAAAAACTGGGTTTTCAGTAAGATAATATAAGAACATATCTATGTTTCACTTTCCCCAGCTTAATCTTGGTGGGATCTGAAACTCTTTTCTGTCCACCTCGAACTGCTCACTATTCGACAAAGGGAGTAGAAAATCTGGAAAATGTAAAATGTTAGTGTAAGCTGATCACGCTTCTCGTTCCGCAAAAATTAACGCGAGAACATCTATTGGAAACCCAAAAGATGCGAAGCTATAGTTGAACGGAAGAACCGATCGATCGTACCCAAAAAGAAAAAGGAAAGAATTTCCGAACAAATAGGCATACCGCATACCTGAAGCCTGTCATTCTTGGTGAAGCCCAGGACGGGTCGATGGGTGAGGTGAGAAATAGATGAAGAAGAAAGGCCAGGAAAGAAACGAACTTGTGATTAACTAACGAAAACATATATATATATATATATATATGTGTGTGTGTGTGTGTGTTTGGGCTATCTAACACAAACCAACATCTGGTCCATTACTTCAAGGGGTAGCCGAAACCAGGCCAAAGAACTGTTGGGCTCAGCTGAAGGTGTAAACTAATATTCCAAGCCCGGCCAGCAGGGGCGGCCTTTTGGTTACGCAACTGGTCAGCGCAGCTCATTTGTCCAGCCATATATAAGATTCACCCAGGCTGATGTTATTAATGTTTAATCTCTGAGATGATTTAATGAAGTTCATCACAGCTGGGAGCAAAATCTTGAGATCCACAAAATTGATCTTTCTTGGGCATGTATAAACCTTACTTAGTCCATGTAATTCTTAAGGGGAAATTTTGTTTCCTCGGATCTAAAATTTAGGGTTGATCTCAGATGTTGAAATCCTGGCTTCCAAGATTTTCAGATCTTTCGTTTCTGACAAGATGCATATATTATAACAAAATCTTCAGCCCCGCTCGGTTCACGCCATTGTTCCCCGACCCTAAGTTCCATGCCGTCCCTGTCAACAGAATGAGTGTGGGTGGACGTCCCCTCCCTGTTTCTTCTTCAGTCTTTGGAAGCCTTAAGGCACTGTCTTAGACTTCGGAAGCGTTCCACTTTCAGGGAGGCTCAGACTTGGTCCTAAATGGTGCCAACATCCTGATAGCTGGAAGCGGTCGGTCTTAGGTCTGCTTGGCGTTTGCAGGGAACAACAAGATAGAAGATGGGGGCATCATAGCGAACTGGCAGCAGCAGACTACTACTCTGGTTGTGCACGACATCCGCAATTCAAAGATTGGGCTATACTTTGCTTGGATTGAATCACTTGCTCTTTGTTTAATAATGGAAAGGGGCCTATCTCCCAGCAAGCTTTTACAGCGATCATTTTCTCAGAGATAATACTTGTTGCTTTATGGCACATGACATCATAATAATATAAACGTCTTCACCTTTACTTGAAGCGGTTAAATGGAAGCAGGAAGCTATATATGCACCGAAATAGATTTGCCCAAATCCAGAGATCTAACCGTGTCAATACCAAGATCATGGTCTTGCAGATATGGAAGTGGCAAACCTGTTCCTAGATATCTTTGTTGGTGGCATTTAATTTGAATCTTATCCCTGCTGCTGCGGTACCTCTCTGCGCATCTGGTCTTGAAAACATTTCGAAATTTGCAACTTCTGATATCTTTGGTCCGCACAAATGGGGTCCTCCACAGTTGAATGTTATGATGTGTTTAGTTCCAAGAGGATTGAAACGCAGCTGCTATCTTTGTGTGCCTTTTCCTTTCTTCTCTCCCTGCAAATTAAGTTGGTGATAGGCAGAGCGCCTGCCAATTTCTAGTTTCTTACGTAAAGAGATCACATCGAATATTGTTGAGCTCATAACCTTCTTCCGATTCATTGAAGGTCTTAGGACGGACCTAGAAGAAGTGATAAAAATATTTTACTGGCAACAAACGTATATAACTTATCTCTTATGAAGGCGGAACAATAACCCTTAGTTGATAGTACATCATAAGTACCGAGTGCACGTAACTGTCATGATCAGATTCAAGGTCTCTCTGTACTCAAAAGAGAGGAAGAATGACTTTCGTGGGTTTTACCAGCCAAAATGCATGCCAACCTATTATCCTTTTCTTCTTTTCAGAACGAAAAGAAAGTGTCATGAACGTAATCGAACGTTGCAAACAATCCAGTCAATGGCTGATTCCAGAGCTTCACGTGTCGGTTTTTAAATTTTATTATGATCATGATAATAGTTTTATTGGTTTTAATTAATTATTTTTATTTTCTTTTATTTTCAACAAATAGATTTTTTAATCCTTTTTACTGATTCAGAGCCAATTCAGCCAAATCGGTGAATCAATAAAAATTACATGTTGGGTTTGTGAGTGACTCAGAACTAAACTATCGGTTGGATTTTCATATGTGCTACTTCTCTGCACTACAAACGATGATAGGCATTGCACTTGACACCTGAACTGCGTACTCTCCAGTTAAAGGAAGTAATCAACAATATATATATAACAAAGTCTCTCTGGACCCTCTATGCATTGCTAATTCTGTAGATATCCAGTATATGATCTGAAGTCTGGATGTTAATATTTTATTGGTCTTGTTGCTTAAAAATTCTTTAGCCTATAAGTTTATAAGTTTGATGTATTTTCAATGACAAAGATACTTCCAATGATTAAGATCATTGGCATAGGTTTGAATCTAACACTCACTTAGCAAATGTAGACACCTATCAAACACCTATTTCCTAATCATTCCTAATGAGTCTAACACCTATTGGAAATTATTGGTAAAACGTGTACAAATGCAACAGCGAAATGTGAAGTTAATTTAGTGGTGATTAAATTTTCAACCACCAAAATCATGACATACATGAAGCTTTCTTTGGTGGCTGAAAAATCAATGGATGAAACAGCATCAGTTCTTACATGACTAAAATTAACGGTCTTTCAGTCAGACAATGCTAATAATTAGATCTTGACTACCCACTTTCAAGTATGTGCTATGGGTGACGTCGGACGCAATGGAATTGAGCAAGAAAATGTCCGACCACATTTTTAAAATTCATTTAAGGATACATTAAGGAAACTGAAATTATGTCCCCCCACCCCCCGCCGCATATATACCATCAAGAGTTGTGCATATTTTTGTAAAATCTAATTATAGTCTTCTTTATATGACAAATGTTAACATATATATACCACTTTATCATTCCAAGGCGTTAGGCAAATAAATTAGAAAAACTGAAAATTAAATGTGCTTTTCCTTATATGTATGATGATGAAAAGTTGTGCGTGTTTCTGTAAAATCCAATTCTCATTTGATGAAAGATGTTAATATATACCACTAGGAACAATGTGCCTTAATTTTTATGGAACATTCATGTTACAATGAGTTCCAAAGAACACAGCGTTTATGTTAATAAACGCTTTCTTAATGATGCTGACGTGAGGTTTTAAAGCCATATTGCACCATTGATGATGCTTGAGGTTCAAAAAATATTATTACTGATTGTTCGTGATGACATGCAGCACCCAGCAACAGATCGGCGCAGGGAAAGCCTCTCCTCAAACTGGTGCATCGGCATGGCCCTTATTCTGATGAATCTGATCTCTTACCAGAAGCGTCGGCAGAGATTGAACAAGTTTTCCGGGAGACCCATCCCAGAGGACCAGCTGCGCGTCGATTGGATCGATCAATTCAAGGATAGCAGCATCTTCTTCATCCTCCTCACACAAACAAGCAACCAAAAGACGTGCTGCAAACGGATGCCACCACAAAGCTTCCCATATACGTCGGAACCCCACCGGACGTGATCTTAACTTGCCTCTCCTGGGTCCAGTGCCTGCTTAGCACGGTAACTGCATCCATTTTTTATCTTTAACTTGCCACGAAGGTAACAGGAACGCCATGATGTTCTTCTCCCCTTACCTCGTCTCCACCTGCAGGGTCTTTATTTATGAGCCAGGGTACTGCGAATCCTAAGACTCTTCTTGCCACCCCCATATAAAATTACCGTCGATTTGAATGCACGACGGGGAACGTGCTGATCCGCACGCCTTATATATTAGGCCTTTCGCAGCATTTATTTCGCTTGGAAACAAACTTCAGATTAAATTAACGTAGTGAAAGTGTTTGAACCTTAGTATTTATTTACTAAAGAAACAATTGAAGGAATAAATTAAATTATTGAAAGATGTCGAGCATTTCATTTGTCATCAATCATCATGCTTATATGAAACTAGGGCCATTGGTCTGTCACATCTACAAATAAGTATGTAAATAATATTTGAATAATTATATATATATACATATATATATATATATATGTGTGTGTGTGTGTGTGGCGATGTGCTTCGGATTTTTCTTTTCCATTTAAACATTCTTCTCCATGTTTGGTCCCCGAGAGAAGCTTTTTCTACAAGATGATATGATCGTGCCCACACGCAAGTGACTTTGACCCGTGCCCAAAATCACAGTGAAATCGCGGCAGCAAGGAGACTTGTTATTTGCTACAAGCACGATTATGAATGGAGGCCTTTAAAATGGTGATCCCCCTTCGGTGATGTTTCTCAAGCCTTGAGAGCTCACTCAGACGGGAAGAGAGCAAGAGTAGTGTTCAAGCATGACGAAGCTGTCACTGTTCAGCACTCTCAACCTCTTCCTAGCTCTCTTCCTCTGTCTGGGGACGTCCTCCTTTGCCAGTGCAAAAGATGCAAGCCATCACTACTTTCAGATTAATGCCGCCGACATCCTGCCGTCGGCGATGCAACTTTGTAAAGCGGGAAAAGGTAAGCTTTTCCGCTCCCTCTCCCTTACAGATGAGGCATGTTTCCAAGCACATTCAGATTAATTTGAAGTAATTTTGTTCTGAGTGTGCTGGCGTGAATCCCGTTAGCCAGCATTGATTTTGTTTGAGCTAATCGAGGCCTTTGTGTAGGGAGTTACATAAAAGAACCATTTGATGTGTGTGCGCTCTAGAAAAGAGGTGTTTCTGTGATTTTTCTAAAGATTATGGCTTCGTTTTAGTTGTTTCCTTTTGCTGGGTCGACGTAATTTCCTAGTGGCTGGCAATTCAATCCAGTGGCTTATTAAGATTTTTTACTTTAATATATTTCATATCTATTATTTTTCCAAAAATATAAGTTCATAATACTGTCGCCGATTCACAAGTCATTCAGCTAAATCACTACACCAACTCATTCACACAATGAATGAGAAGCTTGTCCATTCCAAAATAGATTCTAACATTGATATATATTCTTGCCTAAAGCATTTAGAAAGAAATTGTTCCTTTGGTTTTTTAAAATTTTCTTTTAGGAAACCACCCCTGCGCTGAGCTGAGAGAATTAATTGCTCACATGACGGTGTAAGACCCCAAGGTTACTTTCCCAACCCTAAGGTCGAGTGTGTCGGCAACAAATATACACTCCCCCAAAAAAACGAAAGAAGGGTGGAGTATTTTTAAATTTTTTGATAATAAAGTGTAATGCTTATATTTATAATGCTTTTTTTTTTAAAAAAAAAAGTCATACTTTTTTACTTTATAAGGGATATTTTGGTCATTATCCACTCCGTCACAGGATATGCATAAAACCAGTTTCCCCATTGAAGTGGGCTCCTTGGAAGCTAAAAAAAAATCAACGGTCCATTTAATGGATAAGTTTTCCTATGAGAATGGCACATGCGCTCACTTGTATAAATTTCCTAAATGTACGCCACATTTTTTTGTGACAAATTAAAGTACAGGGGCTTAATTATCTTAGTCCTTAGAAGCAACCTTTCCACATGAAACCCAAGATATAATATTATGGCCCAGGTCTCTGCATTATTTCTTCTCTGTAAAGCATTTCATAGACAATATATTCAAACACTACTGAGTACTAAGCGCTATTTCGTTGTACAAGAGTGGCTGCTTGATCTTTGATGTAGGACGAGTCCCTTGTGCATATGCGTATGACTGATCCGCTACTCATCATCACGTAGGTGCAGGTCTCCGCGAGCAAGGACGGGGGGTGCTAAAACTGGTCCACCGGCATGGTCCCTGCTCCCCTTTCTCCGGCAACCCCGGATCAGCGGCGAACGGCAGCCAGCTGACCTTGACGGAGATCGTCCAGCAGGATCAGTCCCGTGTCGAATGGATCCATTCAAGGGCGTCCTCATCCCCATCTTATAACAAACAAGTGCAGGACCCCTTCCAGACACAGGCAACAACAACCCTCCCTGCTCGCCCAGGCGCATCATTAAGCACTGGGAACTACATAGTGACGGTGGGCCTAGGGACGCCGAAGCAGGCCTTCAACCTAGCCTTTGACACAGGCAGTGACCTCACCTGGGTCCAGTGCGAGCCCTGCATCTCATGTTACCCGCAGCAGGGGCCCAGGTTCAACCCCGCCTTCTCTTCCACCTACCAGAGGGTATCATGCACTGCGCCCGAATGCGCCGCGGCAAAGCTCGAGTCCGGCCTTAACCAGTGCTCTGCTTCCGGCTGCCTCTACGGCATCGTTTACGGTGACAACTCCATTACAGTTGGGCAACTTAGCCGCGACAAATTGACCCTGACTGGGTCCGATGTACTCCCTGGGTTCACCTTCGGGTGTGGTCAGAAAAACCAGGGGATCTTTGGGATGGTTGGTGGTCTTCTTGGGCTTGGCCGGACTCAGCTGTCCGTTGTGTCTCAAGCAAGGAACAAGTACGGCGGTGTGTTCAGCTACTGCTTGCCCACATCAAACAGTGTGGGACACTTGACCTTCGGGCCCGACCCGTCATCCTTCAGCTCCACTCGGTTCACGCCATTGCTCCCCAACTCTAAGCTCTATGTCGTCCCCCTCACCGGAATGAGTGTGGGTGGACGTCTCCTGCCTCTTTCTCCTGCCTCTTTCTCCTTCCGCCTTTGGAAGCGAAGGCACCGTCTTAGACTCCGGAACTGTGATCACACGGCTGCCGCCGGCAGTTTACAGTGCACTGAGGTCCGCCTTCCGTGCTTTCATGGCCCAACGCAAGTATCCGCTGGCCCCGGCGGCCACTTTTCTTGATACCTGCTATGACCTGTCCAGCTACACATCATTTCAGATTCCTGGGATCGCGTTCCACTTTCAGGGAGGCTCGGACTTGGTCCTAAATGCTGCCAACATCCTGGTGGTTTCAAGTATGTCTCAGGTCTGCTTGGCATTTGCTGGGAACACCAATGCAGCGGATCCGGGCATCATAGGGAACTGGCAGCAGAAGACTACTCTGCTCGTGCATGACATCCCCCATTCAAAGATTGGCTTCGTACAAGGAGCGTGCAGCTAAACTTTTGCGTGGATTGAATCATTTTCTCAAAAAGATGATACTTGTTGTTGTATGGTACGTGATATCATAATAATAAAAACGTTTTCACCTTTACTTGATGCTCATAAAATGAAGCAGGGAGCTATATATATGCATTGAAATAGATTGGCCCAAATCCAGAGATCTAACCGCGTCAAGCCCAAGATCATGGTCTTGAAGATATGGCAGGGCGACTCTATCTTTGTTGGCGGCATTTAATTTGAATCTTGTCCCTACTCCGCTAGCTCTTTGCGCATCCGGTTTTGAAAACATTTCAAAATTTGCACCCCATTTGATCATCACGAAAAAGAGAAATCGGAACTTGGAACTTTCGATATACTTTGGTCCAGAGAAAGGGGGTTTGTTAAGAACATGAAAAACTAGAATGGAAGAGCAAAGAATAACACTCAAGCATATATGTGGTTCGGCATTTTGATGCCTACGTCCACGGGAATAAGGGAGCTCTCACTTTATTTTTCTTGTGATCTTGAGAAAATGTAAACTCTTATAGAGTACAAGCCAAACCATTTTAGGTAAGAAGATCACACAGGAATCCTGCGTGATAAACAAGGTAACAAAATCTTGATTATGAAATGAGGAAACAATGAGAAAGACAGTTGTAGATAGACCTTCCCAACAGACAAATGGAGACAATCCCTATGATTTTGCTAACAATCTCCCCCTCAAGTTGGTAGGCAGATGTCTAATTGCCCCAACTTGTTAATCAGGGTTTTATGCTCTTCTTTTCCAAGGCTCTTGGTGAATACGTTAGCCAGCTGAATCTCACTCCTAACGTGTAAAGTTTGTATAGTGTGATCTTGAATCTTTTCACAAACAAAGTGGTAGTCGACTTCAATGTGCTTGGTCCGTTCGTGAAATACGAGATTTGATTCAATGTGAATAGCCGTCACATTATCGCACTTTAGTTCCATTGGTTCCCTAATATCCAAATTCATATCCTTGAGTAATGCTTTGATCCATATTAGTTCGCACGTAGATATGGCCATAGATCTATATTCGTCTTCTGCACTCGACCGAGCTACAACAGTTTGTTTTTTGCTCTTCCACGTCACAAGATTGTCTCCAATAAATGTACAATAACCCAATGTAGATCTTCTATCGTTGGTCTCCAGCCCAATCAGCATCGCAGTATCCAGACACAACAAGAGATTGGCTTCGCTTTATTAAAATACCTTTGCCTGGACTCCCTTTCAAGTACCGTAGTATTCTATGTGCTGCTTCGGCATGACTAGACCTTGGATTATGCATAAATTGGCTGATTACACTGACTGCATATGCGATATCTGGTCGAGTAACTGTCAAATATATAAGTTTGACGACAAGTTTTTGAAAGTTTTCTATGTTTTTTACAATGCTACCTTCTTATTTCTTCAGCTTGCAATTTGTCTCAAGAGGCGTCTCTGCAGCTTTCGATCCAAGATATCTAGTTTCCTTGAGGAGATCAATAATATATTTTCGTTGGCAGATAAAAACGCCTTTGTCAGATTGGGGAACTTCAATGCCAAGAAAGTATCGAAGAGTTCTGAGATCTTTGACCTCAAATTCTTTGTTGAGATACTTCTTTATCATATGTATGTACTCGACGTCATTCCCGGTAAGTATAATATCATCAACATATACGAGCAGTATAGTTACCTTGTCTCCTCGAGTGGCTGTGAACATTGTATAATCTGCAGTGCTTTGTTTGAAGCCATACTTGTTGAGGGCTTGGCTAAGACGAGAAAACCACGCGCGGGGCGATTGTTTGAGACCATACAAGGCTTTCTTGAGTTTACACACGTGATCCGATTTACTTGTGACACCTTGTGGGACTTCCATGAATACCTCTTCACTTAATTCGTCATGAAGGAAGGTGTTTTTAACATCAAGTTGAAAAAGACTCCATCTTTTTATGGAAGCGACAACAAGAAGAGCCCTTACCGTATTCATTTTTGCAACTGGAGCAAAAGTTTTTGTATAATCAATCCCTTCAGTCTGAGTGAATCCCTTAGCAACAAGTCGGGCTTTGTACCGCTCAACTTCTCTATTACTTTTGAATTTGATTTGGTAAATCCATTTGCATCCGACACGTTTCTTTCCTTCGGGACAAGGGACAAAATCCCAAGTATGATTTTTTCAAGATATCTAAGTTCCTCTGTCATGGCATCTCTCCATTTTTCATCTTTACTTGCCTCCTGAAAATTTTTTGGCTCTTGAAGCTTGTAAATTGCATAAACATAAGATTTACAAGATTCAGACATTCCATCAAACAACAAATACTTTTCAATAGAGTGAGTGGATAAGTATGTATAGTAATCACTTAACCTGATCGGTGGCCTACATTGTCTTGAGGAATGTCTAACTTGAGGAACATGGGAGACGTCGTTGGTTTGAATTTCTCCTTCATCAGTCACTTCTTGATTGGAAGACAGCTGTTAACTTCATCATTTTTTCAGTGAGGGATTTGGTTGAAGGTGTCAATCAAGGGACGAGGAGTGTCATTGTTTTGCATGGAGAGCTGAGAAGGGCACTCTTCTTGTTGAGTATTTTCAAAATAATTTTCAGTCTTATAGAATTTTACATCTCTTGAGACTATCATCTTGTAGGTAATGGGATCAAGGCAGCGATAGCCATGTTTTTTGCTTGAATATCCCATGAAAATACATTTTATGGCACGTTTCTGAAATTTGTTTCTAAACTTTTCCTGCACATGGACGTAACACTTGCACCCAAACGCCTTGAGATGCTTAATGGAGATTGGTCGTTTGAGGAGAAATTCAAGAGGTACCTTGCCATAAATGCTAAAATTAGGAATCCGGTTAGATATATAGCAGGCGGTTCCAATGGCTTCATTCCAATATTTTTGTAGCACATTCATATATATCATGAGAGCACGGGCGATGTTTAAGAGTTGACGATTTTTCCTCTCTGCGACGCCATTTTGTTGAGGAGTTTCGGCACAAGAGTATTGTGGTTGTATGTCTTTCATTCGCATAAACTCTTTAAGATTATCATTAACATACACCCCACCATTGTCATACTGAGTATGAATAAGACTATAGAACTCTTCAAATATTTTTTGCACCTCACTTTTATTTTTGAGAAAATAAATCCAGGTTACATGAGTCATATCATCGATAAAAGAGACATAATATCTATATTCGGTATGAGAGATTTTAGGAGCGGGTCCTCATACATTAGAGTGTACGAGATCGAAAACTTCAACAGATTTTTCTACAGACGATTGAAACGGAAGTCTTGTAAACTTGGAAAACTCACTGCCTAATCTTCTGTAGTAAGTTGAGGAATAAGTTTTTTGATACTCCGGTCTAAAATGTGCCCCAATCTAGCGTGTCATATCTGGTACTCAGAGTTTCGTCGGCTTCTGGTGAGAAGACCAACACAGTCATCATCTAGAACATACAGTTCTCTTTGGAGATGTCCTTTACCAATCACTTTCTTCGAGTTCAGTTCCTGAAATGTCACGTCCTTGGAAGAAAAAATTGCCAAACAATTGTAAGCTTGAGTAATCTTCCTAACAGAAATCAAATTTGCTGCAAGTTTAGGAATAAGAAGAACTTTAGATTTTTAATTTCCAAAGAACGTCATTGTACCAGCACACTCGACATTTATAGAAGAACCATCGGCAGTGAAAACAGGTTGTCTATAATCTTTGATAAGTTCACTAAAAGTAGATGATTCACTAGTCATGTGATCGGTTGCTCCGAAGTCAATAATCCAAGCATTATTTTTTCTCATACGAAGAAAAACTAAAGGTTTACCTTCAGAACTTTCTCCGACTGGTTGAGAGGAGACGAGGTTGGCCTTGGAGAATTTTCGAAAAAAATTTTCCAGATCGTCCTTTGTAACAAAATTTGCCACATTGATCGCCTTTGAAGACGTGCATGCCAAATTTGTCTCCTTTGAGGTCGAGGTTGGTTTTTCCTTCTCAGGCCTCCCTGTGATCTCCCAGAATCGTTCTCGGGTGTGCCCAATCTTTCTGCAAAGGGTGCACTTCATCTTGCTACGTGATCTCATATTGTTTGGTCCACGTCTTTGTCCTTCTTGAGTGTGAGAAATATACACCATTTTTTCAGAGTTTTCTCCTGCAACTTCATCTTTGGTGGATGAGTTCATAACTCCATTTTTTCAGAGTTTTCTCCTGCAACTTCATCTTTGGTGGATGAGTTCATAACTTTTCTCTTAGATACCTCTATTTGAATGATTTGGCAGACGGTGTTGAATGTTGGAAGAGGAGAAGAATTCAAAATTTGACTGCGCAAGTTTTCATAGTCGTCACTGAGACCAGCCAGCACTTTGAAAATTTTATCTTCTTCAAACCGTTGTGTGAAGATATCGGGATCCGATGTGGCTAGTCGATATTGAAGAAGTTCATCAAAGAGACCGCGAATACGTCCAATATAAAGTTGAACATCTTTGTTTCCCACCATGAGATTAGCAATCTCACATTGAATTTGATATATTCGAGCAAGATTATTTTGCTCGTTGTAAAGTTCTTTTAGCGACTCCCAAATGCTTTGAGCCGTATCTTGATACATGAACATATTTGCTATAGACGGATCCATTGAATTTATTAACGAAGACATGACCATATCATTCTCAGATTCTCATTCCTCATACCTGGGATCATTAGGTGCATGCTGCTTAATTTTTCCGTTGATGTATCCCGCTTTAGATCTTCTACTGAGAAATAAACGTGCAGCCTTCGCCCAACTTAAATAGTTTGTTCCGTTGAGGAGGGTGGATGTGATCTTTAAAGTGTTTCCATATTGATCCGAGGATTTGGATCCTTTAGAATTCTCGTCCCCTTGAGCAGTAGCAGTTTGAATACCGACCATCCGTAATATGTTAAAAAGGCCCTGCCCAGCAAGAAGGAACGCTTCCACTGAATGAATGCAATCCAACAGACAGCGAGCGCTCCAACAAGAGATGATTCTTGCACGGAAGGTGAATGCTGCAAAAAACACAAGAGGGCGATGTGCTCCTCTTCGGTGCCCAAAAAACAGAGGGCAAAGGAGAGTGATGTTCTCCTTTTTTGGTGCCCTAAAAAAAACAGAGGGCAAAGGGTGAGCGGTGTGCTCTGCGATGTTCCCTTCTAGCGACAACCGGTAAGAGCAAGAAAGAAGGAAGAAATGATCGCCAGAACTCCAGTACCTTTTGTCGAGTCCCTGATTGGATGATCGCCGGAAGAAATGAGCAAGGAGCATAGGATAGCGGTGCGACGCCAGCAACAGGACACGCTCTACGTGGGGAGAGGACGAAGCTTTTCCCGCACGCGAAACAGCAAGAAGAGGATCACTGGGATCGCATTGCCTCTTCCGGGCCCTCTTTCGATTCCCCTCTGCGAGCGCTTCTCGGCTTTCCTCTCGTCTGACAGTTTAAGTCGCTAGAGAAATCAGCGTCGCTGCAAAAGAGCAATGGGACTGTATTTTGCAGTCCCTGTTTTAAATACCTCCTCCCATAGCACTTCGTAACGATGAAATCTGATTGTGCTTCCTGGGTGATTTTGCGGCAAACAGCAAGAAAGACTCCCTCTCAATGACTACCAGAGCTCTCAACCCACAGGTCACAGGA
Organism: Nymphaea colorata; assembly: GCF_008831285.2. Lineage (NCBI taxonomy): Eukaryota > Viridiplantae > Streptophyta > Magnoliopsida > Nymphaeales > Nymphaeaceae > Nymphaea > Nymphaea colorata. Next base: position 14,598,793 of record NC_045148.1, on the reverse strand, counting down.
TCGGAACCTGGCTCTGATACCATGTTAAAAACATGAAAAACTAGAATGGAAGAGCAAAGAATAACACTCAAGCATATACATGGTTTGGCATTTTGATGCCTACGTCCATGGGAATAAGGGAGCTCTCACTTTATTTCTCTTGTGATCTTGAGAGAAGGTAAACTCTCAATATATAGAATACAGGTCAGACCATTTTAGGTAAGAAGATCAGACAGGAATCCTGCGTGATAAACAAGGTAACAAAATATTGATTATGAAATGAGGAAACAATGAGAAAGGCAGCTGTAGATAGACCTTCCCAACAGAGAAATGGAGGCAATCCCTGTGATTTTGCTAACAGAGTTGTCCACAGTTGAATGTCATGATTTGTTTAGTTCCAAGAGGATTGTAACCCGTCCTATCCTTGGGTATTTTCTTGTTGAACGAAGAAGTCGTGGTTTTCCCTTTCTCTTCTCCCTGCAAATTAAACTGGTGATAGCCGGAGCTCCCTTTATTAGACTTAGTTTTTTTTTTTTTTGCTTATTTTTAAGAAATAATTTTTAAAATCCTTTTTAAGTCCTATATCAGATCCGAAGCTTTCATCTTTAATATTGAATCATATTTAAATGGAAAACCAATCCAAGAGCTGATCGCCGTATTTAAATTATAAAGATAAAATACTTAATGTTAGAATTTTGGAAGTATATAAAAGTCTTTTTGGTCCTTCTATGCAGTGCTAATTATGTAGATTTCCGCCATATGATCTGAAGTCTAGAAGTTAATCATTTGTTGGTGTTCTTGGTTAAGAAATACCTACATTCTTTAGCCTATAAGTTGGTGCGTTTTCAATGACAATGATGCTTCCAATGTTTCTCAACGGTTGATGCTTCCAATGTTTGAGATCACTGGCCTAATGGGTCTACCACCTATTTAGCAAATGTTGACACCTAACAAACACCTATTTCCTAACCATTCCTAATGACTCCAACACATACTGGAAATTTTTAGTAAGATGTACATACGCAACGGCGAAATGTGAAGTTAATTAGAGAAGATTAAATTTGCAACCACCAAAATCATGACATACATGACGCTTTCTTTGGTGGCTTAAAAATCAACGGATGAAACAGCATCAGTTCTTACAAAACCCAGATCGACAGACTCGCAGTACAACCCACTTTCAAATATATGTTATGTGTGAGGTCGGACGCAATGAAATTGAGCAGGAAAATGTGCGACCACATTTTTAAAATTAAATTTTTTAATTTATTTTCAAAATTGTAACTATGCTGATGTTATCTTAATATGTTGTTCGAATTTAGTTAATCATCAATTCTTAGATCATTCGATAGTTAAGATTTTATGATTATGAGATTTGATCAGAATGTTTAGAGGGACAAGCTTTCCTTCAAAGGAATCACATATATTTAAATGAAAAAAACAATGTATGATAATTAATATGCGTAATTTGTTGTGGCACACCACTACCTTTAATTTCTTCATCTCTATCCGATGTTCATGTCCATGCTCGATTGGCTCCAATTAGTCAGTTGTCATAAGTGTCTGAAAATGATCCCAATTTGACCCGTTTACATCCCAACCAAGAACTACATACACCAGAAAATTCAATTTCAAATTGGCAGTGATGATCCAAGATAGTAGATGATCCAAGTCCATATCATTGATTTCAACCCATCACAGACAGACAATCGTGTGATTTTCAATGCCAGAACAACCGTGTCCGATATAAATTAAGCGCAGAGCCTTCATGATCGGTACTCCCTTGTAAAGCCTCAATATATATATATATATATATATATATATATATATAGCAGGTGAAGAGAAGAGAAAAATTAAGAGGCCATTAAGTCATTTACCGCGAATGGCGAACGCTTCCTTCCCAAGTGCTCATATTGCTGCTCCCCTGCTTCTGATTCTCTCTCTTGTGTGCTGACCATTGGTCACTAGTGCAAAGGAGATAAATCAGCATCACCTTCAGACGTTTTCTGCTCAAAAACTGCTTCCCTCGCACACATGTTCCGTCGGTAAAGGTGTACATGATTTCCAATTCTCTGCCTATTTTCCCAAGTACTTGCTTAGAATAACATGCTCAATTAATTTTCGCAGGTATAATGAAAAACATTTTTTATTAAGTTTAGATTTCTGTCATTTAATGCCTGATTTATATGTAATTTCGGCAGATATGTAAGGAAACTGAAATTTGGGCGTTTTTCCCCCCTCATGTATACCATCGAAAATTGTTCATATTTTTCTAAAATCTAATTTTCTTTATATGACAAATTATATATATATATATACCACCTTATCATTAGAGGGTGTTAGGCCGATAAAGTTAAAGAAACTGAAAGTTAAATGTTTTTTTTCCTTATATATGCCTTGAAAAGTTGTGCATGCTTTTGCAAAATCTAATTCTCTTTTGGTGAAAGATGTCAACCGAACAATGAGCCTTAATTTTTGGGACACATTAATGAGTTCCAAAGAGCAGAGCGTTTCTGTTCTGTCATAACTATTTTCACTTGAGATTTTAATGCCTTGCACCATTGCTTATGCTTGAGGTTCAAATATTATCACTGATCGTTTTCGTGATCACATGCAGCTCCCAGCAACAGATCGGCACGAGGAAAGCCTGTCCTGAAACTGGTGCATCGACATGGCCCTTGCAATGATCCCTTCCCAGAAGCGTCGTCCATAGAGATTGAACAAGTTTTCAGGGAGACCCTCCAGCAGGACCAGCTGCGAGTCGATTGGCTTAACTCAAGGATAGCAGCATCTTCTTCGTCCTCCTCACATGACAAGCAGCAACCAAAAGACCTGCTGCAAACGGATGCCACCACAGAGCTTCCCACATACGTCGGAACCCCACTGGGCGTCTTAACTTACATTGTAACGGTGGGCCTCGGCACACCCACCACAAGATTCAGCCTCTCCTTCGACACGGGCAGCGACCTCTCCTGGGTCCAGTGCCTCCCTTGCTCCCCATGCTACCAGCAGCAGGGCCCTACGTTCGCACCGTTCGCTTCCTTCACCTACAGAACTGTGCCCTGCTCTGCACCGGAGTGCTTCCTGGCGATGCTCGACTACGGCACCGGTGGGTGCACGACCTCCGACGTCTGTGTCTATGAGGTTCACTACGGGGACAAATCCTCGACAAGTGGGTACCTCAGCAAGGACACCCTGACCTTAACAGCCCTACACAGGTTCCCGGGGTTCACCTTTGGGTGCGGCCACAAGAACCAGGGATCGTTCGGGAAGACCGGAGGACTCCTTGGACTGGGACGCGGCAGCGTCTCTTTAATATCCCAAACTGCCCACACGTATCGCCGGACGTTTGCCTACTGCCTCCCGACGGTAAGCATGACGGGTTACTTGGTCTTGGGTCCCGACCCATCTTACGCCTCCGCCAAGTTCACACCCTTGCTCCTTCATCATTTAGCTCCCTTCTACTTCTTTGCTTTGGTCGGAATCAGTGTAAATGCGCAGCCATTACTGGTTAATTCTTCCAGCTTCGCCGACCCCGGCACCATTCTCGACTCGGGGACCGTCATCACCCGGCTACCGCCGGAGGCTTACAGTGCACTGAGGGCCAGTTTCCGGGCTTTCATGTCCAAGTACCCGCTGACCGAGCCAGACGGTATCCTGGACACCTGCTATGACTTTTCTGGTTACCCAATCGTTGATTACCCTTCCATCGCATTCAACATTCTGGGAGGCATCGATTGGGTGCTCAACTGGGAGAACATCTTTTACCCTGCGGACGGGACGCTGTCTCAGGTGTGCTTGGCATTTGCTCCCTTGGAGGATGAGAGTAGCGTGGCTATCATAGGCAACTGGCAACAGAAGGGTACTTTGCTGGTGCATGACATCCCCAACGCCAGGCTTGGGATCAAACAAGAAGCGTGCAACTATTAGGGCCTTCTGCTTGGATTCCCTGACTTACTTTCTCGTGGATTCGTTACCATCTTTGTATATTGGCTTAAACTGTGCCAATCCATTTCTTACTGTGGCTTTTTTTTTCTTGGATTTGGTAAAATTGAGTTCTGCCTTCTCCCAAGTCGCATGCTCTGCACTCTCAGATTTTAACTTTCCTCTACATATGATTTCGGAGACAAAACGAAGACAGAACTCAATTATTGTTATGCCTGATGATTATTAGCCATGAAAACATTGACACACCGAGAGGGAGAAAGAGAGAGAGAGAGAGAGAGAGAGAGAGAGGGATTTGTATCAGAGATGTGAAATCATTGTTAGATGAACTTGAAAAAAAAAGTGATTTGAGAAAATTATGTTTATGAAATTGTCTGGAGTACCGCCATCGATCGGCATGTGACTAAAGGTACCATCCGCGCGCGTTCGTGTCTTGTGATTTTTTGTCGTGTTTAATTTACATTGGAAACATCTAACCATGTTTGGCAGGTTTGGGTCTATCAATAGACCACTGGATGGAGACACTATGAATAAGAAGACATTCATGATCCTGTAACATACCCATTATTTCTGATTATCATGATGTGGAGTTCTTATATATATATATATATATATATATATACATTATTTTTTAAATATGTAATTGCAAGTGTCTTGCATGTGCGGGCACCTAAACAGCAGTCTTAGACGATCGATCATGGGTTGATGTGCCTACAACAAGCAGAGTTCAAGCACTTTGTCTTAAGTCCATGTATGCTAGCGATAAGAATTTACAAAAATGAGTATCCGAAGAGCGGATTTGACCCACTGTCGGAAGATGACCGATGCTTCTTCTCAACCCCGCATTCCCTAAAGTAAGGAACAGGTACAAAGTACAAAACCTATTACATATATGACATATATATAAAGTTGGATTTACAAAAGCTTATGCAATATTGCTATTGATTAAATTAAAGTAAACTGGAACTCACCATGCACAATCTATAATATATTTCAATCCCTTATTCACATCCATATTGCTCAATCGGCGAATTGTCCAACAACTGGTCCCAATTTGAGCCGTTCACATCTGAAACAAGGCCCACGCTGGAAATTCGAATCCAGTTGTCTATGGTGATCCAATAAAGGATCCATGTCCATGTCGTTGACGTCAACCCATCGCAGACGGACAGTCGTGTGATTTTCGAAGCCAACACAACCGTGTCCAATATAAAGTGAAGGAGAGAAATCAAACCGGCCATTGAGGGGATAATGGCGAACATCTCATCGTTAGTTCTTCATGCTTCCTTCCTTCTCATCCTCTCTCTTGCTTCCTTCCCACTAATCACTAGCGCGATATCCGCAAATCAACGCCACCTTCGGACAGTATCTGCTGAAACACTGCTTCCGTCGCGCACATGTACCGTCGCTAAAGGTGAAGTAGTACACGATTTCCAATTGTCAGCCCATATTTTATCAAGTATTTGCTTTTCTTTTGAATTTGTTAGAATAACATGTGCTTAGATAACTTCGACAAAAACACACATAAGATTAGATTTTGAAATTTAACCGTCTCTTTTATGTGAAGTATATGCCGTCAAATTAAAAAAACCTGAAACTTAAATGTGTTTTTCTTATATATACCACCAAAGGTTGACCATGTTCTGATTATAAAATTTTATGTTTGGTTTACGACTAAAATTGCCATCTTATCAGCTTAAACAGCAAGCCTCGCTAAAGGCAAGTTTGATTGCTCGCACATTTTATCGTAATTTGTCTGGTGTGTAATTAATCCAAACACCAAAGATCTGAACATTTATGCTACCACTTTAAGTCCGACCGAATTTTCAGAAAGCCTCTTATATCTCGACTACTTGGACAAACAATATAGTAACACCGGGATTTCAATGAGAACAAGAAAAAAAGGGAAAGGAAACCGATTAACAAGCAAGTAGGAGGATAAACAACAAAGAGGCCGAATCTCATCTCTCTTTTTCTCTATTTTCAGTGTCAAGTACTGCTTCAAGACCTGTGAGTGACCTGAATAGAGAGTGAAATACCTATCAATTAGAGTGTAATCATCTATTTTGCAGTGTTGAGGAATATAACACCCAGTGAAAAGACAGAATTTATATGATTTAGGGAGGCAAGGTGCCTTCCTATATCCATGGGTTATGATCGGGGCATTTAGTCCCATGATTTTGAAAAAAAAAAATTAATCTTATAATCTTGAAACTCTGTAGTTTAGTTTTAATAGAAAATCTGAAAAGCATTGTTTGGACCTTGTAGAAATTTTGAAAATACTATTCTGCTTTTCCAAGAAAAATTTCCAACTCCACTGGAATTCACTAAACATAGGAAATTACACAAAAGAAGTACTCAACGCCCCAGTGAAGAACAGACCCCTCCTGTGATCTGCATGCAATTTTTCACTCAAGCCGCCCTATCAACCTCAACGTCTCTCTCGTGAAAGAAGAATATCACGCACTGGTTTAGAAAAATAGTCGAAAGTTGCTTGGAAACTAGCCATAACTTTCCACCGCTCGAGTTAGCGTTTAAGACCGGCCATAGCAACACGCCAAAGTCACAGAATAAAATGTAGAGAACCTTTCTGATAATGTTCGAAAGTCTCTCGTATGGAGCTAATTAATCTTCGCCCAATATTCACGCCGTCCTACCAAATGGGGCGATATATAATAGAGAAAGACCAGTGGTTTTTGCTTGGCTTGCACCACGGGCAGGGTCTTAATCTTAGAACACTCTTTTGTTCTTTATTCGCTTTTCCTACTGAGCGTGAACGTAGTTCCTTGACCGGCCACTACAAACCTTGCCCTTCATGCTCCACCGTTTCCGTATTGGTCCCGTTGATAAATATTTTGGTCGTATCTTGATATTTTTTCCCCCCAGCTTTGCTACAATACAACTTCATCTTTTTCCATTCTAAGGTTTATCTGGTCCTGAAGTGTTGCTGGGGATGGGTCCCTGGATGGATCCACATCCACCTTCTATGTTCGATCTTCATCACGATCTAGAAAGGCCGACACATATAACTTTGAAAAATCCTAACTCTCGCTAAGATTTAGCAAGGGTGGAGGCAGGCCCACAAAAGTGTTTATTTTTATGGCAGTTTTTTTTTTTTTCATTTGCATAAAGGTGCTTCTTCAAAATTTAAGATCATATACTTAGTGCCCCTTAGCTAGAATGTTCTGACTGGGCCCGTAAGATTAAGTATATACAGATCCATCGTGGTCGGATCATTAACGAATGTTCTAGTCCTCACCCTGCTGGTTAATTAGGAGGTGTTCAGCTTGAAGTATTCAATTAGTTCGGATGGTTTTGTGTCCACCTCCTCAGTCATTGCTGCGAAAGCCAATTGAATTTATAACTCATCTCCTAATATACCGAAGCTGCTTATATACACATACATGCAAGAGAATATGATGACCAGAATCACCTTGATAAAGTGAAAAAAAAAAAGTTTTGAAAAAGGATAAAAAAGAGTTATAAAAAGTAAAAAGATTGCACCTCCTGATAAAAAAATTTCTGAACTGCTCCAACCCTCGTTCTTTTTTTGAAGGGTGTTTGTTTGTTGCCTGCACAGACTGGTGCACGCAAGTAGTAGTCGATCTGACCAAGATACGATCAAGTTGATGAACCCTTGATTGTTCTTAAGTTTCACGCTTGAATTACTCATTCACGATCACATGCATGCTTGCAGGTGTCAGCAATATAGTGCAAGGAAAGTCTGTCCTTAAACTAGTGCATCGGCATGGCCCTTGCAACTCTCTCTTTACGGGAGCATTGGGGGAGACTGAACAAGTTTTCAAGGAGACCATCGAGCAGGACCAGTTGCGTGTCGATTGGGTCAATTCAAGGATACCATCTTCTTCATCTTCGCACAACAGGCAATTGCCAAGAGACTTGTCGCAAACGGAGGGAGCCATCACAGCGGCTCGGATGTACCAGGGGAGGCCACTAAATAGCGACAATTTCATCGTAGCCGTGGCCCTCGGCACACCCACGAAAAATTTCTTCCTCTCCTTTGACACGGGCAGCGACGTCAACTGGGTTCAGTGCGAGCCCTGCTCCTCATGCTACCCGCAGCAGGGACCTACATACGACCCATCTGCCTCTTCCACCTACGAACCTCTATCCTGCTCATCCCCCGACTGCCCTTGGCCGGAAGATTGCGCCGTCTCCGACAAGTGTCTTTATAAAATTCGCTATCTTGACCAGTCCATCTCGGAAGGTTACCTAAGCAGAGACATCCTCACCATGACACCCACGGACAGGATGCCGGGATTAATCTTCGGGTGCGGCCAAAACAACAACGGCATATTCGGCATGACCGGAGGAATGCTTGCATTTGGCCGGAGCAATCTGTCTTTCGTATACCAAACCGCCAATCAGTATGGCAACGTGTTTGCCTACTGCCTTCCAACAGTAAGCACGGAGGGCTACTTGGCCTTGGGTCCCGACCCCTCTTACGCTTCCGCCCAGTTCACACCCATTCTCCCCGGTAGTCTACCCTTCTACTACCTTACTGTCACCGGAATGAGTCTAAATGGGCAGCCATTATTAACTTCCTCTTCCAGCTTTGCGAAATCCGGTGCCTTTATCGATTCCGGGACGGTGATCTCTCGGCTACCGCCTGCCGTATACGATGAATTAAGGTCCGGTTTCCGAACACTCATGTCCCAGTATCCGTTGGCCGAGGCGGGTGGTGTGTTCGACACCTGCTACGACTTCTCCGATTACCCAACATATGATCACCCTTCCGTGACATTGAGCATCCAGGGCGGCATCGATTTAGTGCTCGGCTCAGCCAACATCTTCTATCCCCTGTACTGGAATACGTCCCGCATGTGCCTGGCATTTGCTCCCACAGTGGACGAGAGTAAACTGGCTATCATAGGGAGTTGGCAGCAGAAGGGCACTCTACTGATACATGACATCCCCAATGGCAGACTTGGGTTCAAACCAGGCGCATGCAATAATTAAGGCTTTTAATTAGTGTGTTGTGACTTATTTCCCTTTGTTAATTACCATCTTTGCAATAAATGGTGCAAAAAGCAATCAATGTGATAGATCAGTAACTTGCTCTCCTATACTACAATAAAGAGTTTTTTGCATTCTCAAAGCATCACCTGGATGTATACATATATATAATTTATGGAGGAACCATCTTCCCATTTTGTTGTCTCTCTCTGGGAGCAGGTACTTTCAATCTTGAACTAGCAAATGGAAGAGTGGTGGATTTCCTGAATATCTTCCATGGTGGCATTCATTTCATTTGTCCCTGTTGCTGTTGCTCAATTGCTATGAGCAAGTTTGTGATTTGATCACCAGCTCCATGAGATGAAGAGACATGAAAGTTTGCATTTCTGGTTGCAAATCCTGTCAGGAAATCAGGGGTTCTAAAATTGATGCGACGCTGAAGGATGCAACGTCCCCTTTATTCCCTGCTACGAAATTTAATTTCTGCTTGAATGGAAAGGATCTATGGATATCAATTCTGTCAACAAACATCAACTAGTGGTCTGCCACTTAGATCTAGTTAAAAAGAGCATAACCTTCTTCAATTAATTTGATGGGAGTGAACCGATGTATACTTTTCAACCTGAAAAGGCAATTAAAAAAAATACAGAAATGAGAGTGTTGGGATTTCTCCCCTCATGCATACACAAAACCAAACGTATATGCCCTAAACAAAACAGGATCATGCTCATGCTAAATCATTGAATTAAACAAAACCTTAAACTGAAGCGGAAGCGTACCTGAATCCATCTGAAGAACTGGACGGTAGATCGCGGTAGGATCTTCCAGGGTCTTTGCAGCGCGCTTGAGGTCTCTCTCAGATGGGGAAGAGGAAAACCCTAAAAACCAATATTTCAGGCAACCATTGTACGACCCCAGGAACCACTACCATTTTATATTAAGGATAATTACGAATTCCACCCATCAAAGAGTCCATAATTGCGTACTGGTATCTATACATTTCAAAATTACCCCATACCATCTCAAATGACGTAATATCCCAAAATGCAATCACTTAAGTGGATATTTACGTTAAGACAGCCATAATGTCTGAAATTCCTCATAGACATTTGCGGGCCTACCAAATGATCTTACAATCTCCCACTTGGGCCAAATATGTCTTTATACATTCAGACATTACACAAAACCTTAGGAGCTCATGATTGCTATCTTATTAAACGTCATTTTTACCAATCTCGTCCATGACCATATCAACACAGAACCAAAGTGGTTTTCGCTATAATAAAATTAGCTAAACATTCAATTATCACAAATGTTAATACAACCAATGACATAGATCTGATATGGATGTATAGCATGAGAATTACATGCAATGTGATTACAACATGTCTATTCTCAACTGGTCCAACTTTAAAACCTTATGGAGATAAAAAACACAAACACATAAACACATAATGGAGCCAAAGAACTTTAAACTTTATTCTGCAGAAAACTGAATATGTGTCTATACATAAGAGCAAACAAAATATAAACTCCCACTAAACCTACACATCATCCAAGGATAACACCCCCATGTGAACAACATGTTCGTGAAAGACCTTATGTGTTAAACCCTTGGTAAGCGGATCTGCAATCATGGAGTTTGTCCCAATATGCTCTAGACACCTGACCATTTTATATCATATCTCTTTAATAGCCCAAAAAACTTAATGTCGATGTGCTTCGACTTTGACAACCTTTGGCTGTTATTAGAGTACATGACTGCTGAATTATTGTCACACAATAACCTTAATAGTCTTTCTACACTATACATAATGCGCAGCCCCGTGACAAAATTCCGCAATCATAAAGCATGATTAGATGTCTCGTAACATGCTATGCTACCGTCTTAACACCCAGCAAAGTCAGAATCCGAATACCCAATGATCTCCAACTGGTCTGACTTCCTGTATGTGAGCATAAAACATTTTTGTTCTTTGTAAGTACCTCAAAACTCTTTTTTGCTGCTTCCCAATTATCCATACCAGGATCACTTAAGTATCTGCCTAACATTGCAACGATAAATGCAATATCCGGACGAGTACAAACTGGAGCATACATAAGGCTTCCCACAATAGACGAATAGGGAATCCTTTCCATTTCCTTAGATTCGATTTCACTTTTAAGGCACTGTTTGAGACTAAACTTATCTCCTTTAGCAACTGGAGTATCTCCTGGTTTACAATCCTTCATGTCATATCGCTGAAGCACCTTATCAATGTAGGCCTTTTGTAATAATCCAAGAATACCCCGAGAACGATCTCGAAATATTTGGATCCCCAATACAAAAGATGCACAACCAAGATCCTTCATGTCAAACTTTATTGACAAAAAATTCTTAGTTTCATGCAATGTGCCCACATCATTATTTGCCAGCAATATATCATTGACATATAAAATCAGAAAGATAAATTTACGCACACTGAACTTTTGGTATACACATTCATCAACCATATTAGTCTCAAAGCCAAATGAAACTATAACTTGATGAAATTTGTAATGTCACTGACGGGAAGCTTGCTTTAGCCCATAGATGGATTTCTTGAGTTTGCAAACCATTTTCTTTGTATCTCCTGAAACAAAGTTTTCTGGTTGCACCATATATATTGTTTCATCAATGTATCCATTTAGAAACGATGTCTTTACATCCATCTGATGCAACTCTAAGTCAAAATGAGCTACAAGTGCCATTATAGTCCTAAAAGAGTCTTTCGATTAAACTGGAGAGAAAGTCTCTGTATAATCAATGTCTTCCTTTTGAGTAAAGCCCTTAGCGACAAGACGTACCTTATACCTTTCGATGTTACCTAATGAATCCCTCTTAGTTTTAAATATCCATTTACAACCAATGAGTTTCACACCTTCAAGCAAAGGAACAACTTCCCATACGTCATTATCCATCACTGACTTTATTTCTTCATTCATTGCATCTATCCACTTATGAGATTTAGAACTCTTTATTGCTTGCTGGAGGTTAATAGGATCATCTTCCATTAAGCCCATATCAACATCATGTTCTTGGAGATAGACAAAATCATTTGAAATTGTATTTCTCCTCTCTTTAGTGGATCTCCTCAGTGGCACCTCTACTTGATTTTCTTGAGCTTGTTGATTTTGTTCTTTTGTAGAGAAATCGACATCATTGTCTTCTTCTGAATAGAGTGGACTCATGTCTCTCTTCAAAGGCAATGCTTCTAACCTGATCACCTTCCCAAACTCAATATCCTCAAAGAAATGGGCATTTTCTTTTTTAAAGAAAGACTTACTGAATGGATTATAAAACTTATAACCCCTTAATGTTTATTCATTTTCCCTTTATACATTTAGTGTAAACATTAAAGTCTGCAAAATCAAGGGACTCAAGAATTCCTTTCGACATAAGCCTTTATATTCTCTTTTCAGAGATATGTCCTAAACGCCAATGCCACAACATAATAGAATTATCCTTGGCTAATTTTCCTTTAGTACCTCTAAACGTAACAGACAAGGTTTCATGATATGAAGCAACTGTATCAAGCAAATAGAGGTTATTGCTGTTAGACAAAGAACCAGTGACAATCAAATTTGAATTCTGAAACAACTTAATTTATTTCTTTCAAATGAACAATAATAACCAAATTTGTCCAGTGAGGAAATAGAAACCAAATTTCGTCTAAAAGACGGTACCACATAAGTTTCTGTCAAATTCAAATAACAACCAGTCTTTAACAATAACCGAAAATCTGCTATGACTTCAACCTTCGCCTTTTTTGCCATCGCCCAGATAGATGAATCTTTCAGCATCATTTGGCGTTCGACAATTTAGGCAGCCTTGCATAGAGACACTTATGTGAGTAGTAGCACATGAATCTACCCACCAAGTGTTTCTGAGTACTGAAGTTAAATTAACCTCAGAACAAACCAAAAGTGAGAAGTGTACCATTCATTTCACGCCATACGTGATACTCAGTATAATCCTCCTTCATATGACATTCACCCTTGCAAAAGAAGCAGCCTGATAGGCATTCCTTATGCTTCTTCTGTTTTTTAACGGATGATTGGTCAACTGCAACTTCCTTAACAGCCTTTCTTTTCTTACTTGAAAAAATCGAATCATTTAACTTAGGAATATACTCAAAATTTGCAAATATCATATAACCAGAACTCACTATACAAAGAACAAATCAAAGCATGCTCATAATCAATACATGTACATAGATCAAACAACAAATATAAATGAATTTAAACACAATGGCCCAAAACCCATCACAAGGTACCGGTGCAACGATAATATCCAATCTTTGGATCGAAATATTAACTGCAAGTGGTATTCTTGATCAACAATGGACATAGATAATTAACCTTGTCAAACAGCGAACCTATTTTTGGATTGACTCGCTATTCACATGGAAACCTGAAAAATTATCACATATTCATTGCCCTGTATACTTAAACCTGACCAAACAACAATCCTCCTTTGGGTTGATCATTGCCCGCATGGATCAAGTATACCATCATCTAATGTTCAAAACAGGTAAATTAGTACAACAGAGGTCACTTTAGCGACATAAAGTACAAACTTACTCATTTCGAACAATAGACATGGCCAAAGATCAAATTCATAATCCAAACATTCATCTAAAGCACACCCACAAATTAACAACATGCAAAACATGATGCATAAACCAAATTACATACAAAATTTTTCCTACATTAAACTCAAAACCAAATGATTTAATGAAATAGACCCAAAAGAGTCCAAAATATTATGAACCGATACCATAATTGTGCTTAAGAGGGTCAAGAACCACTGAATCAGCCTCAAAATTGCATGTATCGGTCTTCAACCACAACTAAAACACCCACATAGCCCTAAACAGGACTGAACCAGTTTAAAATTTGGACGAACCAGTCAAAAATAGACTGTATCGGTTCCAAAACCCAATGAACCGGTTTGAAAATGCCTAAAATCGGTTCCAAAACTGAATGAACCGGTCTGAAATGCCCTGATTCGGTCTGAAAATCAACTGAACCGGTCTGAAAATCCACTGAATCCATTCCAAAACTTAATGAACCGGTTCTGAAATGAATGAACCGGTTTTAAAATGAATGAACCGGTCCCAAAATGGTCCGAATCGGATCTGAAAGTTCCGAACCGATCTAAAAACAAACTGAATCGGTCTTAAACTGAATGAATCGGTTCTGAAACTGAATGAACCAGTTACATATCACCGTATGGATACGGGTCGGGGCCGACAGAACCCGACCCGGTCCGAAAAGCTTTAACATAGGCGTAGGCGGCCGGGCAGCAAAAAAGAATTTTTTTTTTTTTTTTTTACAATCTTTATGGATCCGGGTCGGTCTGTCCTGACCCGGTACGGGTCCAACCCGCTGCCTCCCGCTCGACGGCTCGGGCGTCTCCTCCACCGCTCGCCTGTCGAATGGCAGGCGGGCGATGAAGCTCCATCGGCAAGCCTCCCAACTCCGTGGGTGGCCGCCGGCCGCGATGGTGGGCCGACGCCCACTGGAAACCGGCAGAAACGACCGGTTTCTGCTTCGATTTCCACCCCTTTTTTCTATGTTTTGGGAACAGTTAAAAACGGCAGTCGACGACAGCGAAGGCCACCGGCGACGTTGGCTGGGCGCCGGCTGGTCCTACGGGCCCGTTCGGCGACAGCAATGTCACCGGCGGTCGCCCTTCGCTGGCCGTCACACCTCCCAACCGTCGCTCCTCACTGCCTACTCCTCCTTGTGCCCCTTTTCCCTTTTCTTCCTCTTGCGTGGCTGCGACAGACGCAGGGGAACTACCAACGGGCCGCCGGCGGGTCGCGCCAGGACGGCTGACAGACAGTTGTTCGCCTTCCGGCGACGGTTGCCTGCCGAAAACTAGCCGTCCCTTCGCCATACTTCCATGTGCCTCAGGCAACTACAGCAGAAGCCCGACGGCTTCCGTTGCTCGCCCACGAAAATTTTTTTTTTTTGAAACTCGCAGCCAAGAACAGGGTAGAACCGAATGAGAAGACGCACAAAAATTCATCCAAAAAATCAATTATTCAACAACGAGCATATGCTCTGATACCAATTGTTGGGATTTCTCCCATCATGCATACACAAAACCAAACGCATATAAACAAAACAGGATCATGCTCATGCTAAATCATTGAATTAAACAAAACCTTAAACTGAAGCGGAAGCGTACTTGAATCCATCTAAAGAACTGGACGGTAGATCGCGGTAGGATCTTCCAGGGTCTTTGCGGCGCGCTTGAGGTCTCTCTCAGATGGGGAAGAGGAAAACCCTAGAAATCAATGTTTCAGGCAACTATTGCACAACCCCAAGGACCACTACCATTTTATATTGAGGACAATTACAGATTCCACCCATCAAAGAGTACATAATTGCGTACTGCTATCTATACATTTCAAAATTACCCCATACCATCTAAAATGACGTAATATCCCAAAATGCAACCACTTAAGCGGATATTTACGTTAAGACAGCCATAATGTCTGAAATTTCTCATAGACATATGTCGGCCCACCAAATGATATTACAGAGAGGCCCACTCTTTAGACAATAGACAAAATATGAGCCCCTTAAGAAATTCCCTTAAAAGCGGATTGAGGCTACCTGTGATCCATGTTGGATCACTCTCATCATGTACCCAATTGTGTCTCTGATGTGGTTTTAAATACCGATTGAAAGTGAAAACAAAATCCATGTAAGGGGACAAACAGCGACTTATTTCTAGCAGGAAATCTTCCACACACACACTTTCTTTGCCCAATTGAACCAGCTCGTATACGGGCACATCCGTTCACCGAAGCAAGCGACGCATGCCAATCTCTGATGCTTCTCTAACATCAACCACCACTTGAACCTCATGACCAACTCGGGAGCGTTTGATCCAAGGCTATTCAGATCATTGAGAATCTAAACTTCCTAAACTTTAGGTCGGGATCCTCATTTTCTTACCTCTCGTTTGGGCCGAGATCTCAATCCTCTTTTTCAGACATAGTGTCTATAAAAGAAGAGCTGCAGAAAGAGCAGCCAGCTGGAACTCTGGTTAAAACTCTGACAGCTCAAGTTCAAATGTATGCTTGAAATGTTAGGCAAGTCAAGTCACAGTTGTAAGAACTTGAATCGACTCATTATGCAGTGAATGTTGAATTATAATAAGAAAATAATTAAACGAGTAGCAACTATAAGAGTCAATCAAGTTAAACCAGTTAAAAGAGACATGCTTAACATAAATGAGTGGAACGAGTTGAGTTCAAGCTCAACATTGTATCTTTGAGTCAAGCTCAAGCTTATTTTGTCTGAACCTCAAGCTTGAGTTTCTTGAGTCGAGTTGAGATTGAGCTGGCTCAACTCTAGCAAGACTCGACTCTTGTGCACAGATCTTAAATCAGGGCTATCAAACGGTCTATATATTTGTCATATCCCTGCAGACAATCACAAATATTATATTGTCTGTCGAAAGTTTTGGCAGCTCAAAAGGTTATCTTCAAGAGATGAATATCATCGATGCATCTCCTCATCCTCGGCCGTTTCCTCAACCGAGGCCCAACACCCACAGCAAACGGATCGTTAGCATAAGTAGCTTTAAGAGATTTGTTAGCTCAATGGCCCAAATTTTAATTTCCAAATCTCCAATACAGGCACAATCAATTGGTAGAACACCTAGTCGAACACGGAGCAATAATATAGACGCGATATGACTCCACAACGTGAACATGACGTTTGGAAAGAAAATGATATTCTTTTCCAAATTCTTAACCATGATGCATATAATCCAAGGACACTAGAGTTGCTACATGGCACTCCAAATATTTGTGAAGTGTAGAATATATTTTTGTTGGCGGTTAATTTTTTTTTTTTTAAATACGAATGACCACTCAATTTTTTTATATATTTAAAAGGAGCAATCAACATTTCGAGAATCATAATTGTCTAAGCTACTGAATTAATTTACAAACGCGTGAATAAAAAGCACCAAATATATTTAAGAATCTGGTGTACCCCTAATTTTTAAAAAAAAAAAGCTTGCAAGCAGAGAATTTTCATTATCATTCTTTTTCTCGTTCAATTTCTTAATTTTGGTTTTGCCTTTTTTATTTTTATATTTATAAGGGCAAGATAAATAAAAGAAGGAGGAGGGAAAGAAAACCAGCTTACCCCTAGAGGCCTAATGCCAGAATATCTTATAACAGACTCTTTCTACCAATAGAACCAGTTACACTAAGTGCATAAAAAAAATGGGAGAGAGAAAAAGAGGATAAAAATAAGAATGTAAATGCTGCTATAAAAAGTTACAAACAAGTGACAATTAAACAAATAAGAGACAAAATTTGCACGTAATATGGACATATGGTCTTTGTCTCTTTCTTTCTCTCTCTCTAGATTTCCATTTTATCGGCTCTTTCTCTTTCACCCATATACATACACAGACACACACAGATATATATACATGTGTGTGTGTGACTGTGTGTGTTAAAGAGAGTGTGAGAGAGTGAGAGAGAGAGAGGAAGAGAGAAAATGAGACAAGAACAACGAGTCATGCAGACGTAGTATACATGCTTATCCAAAGTGAGCGGATGACGATAGCAAAGAGGGGGAAGATCAGCTGCAGGCATCACTAAAGCTTAATTATTGGGCTAGAGAGAGAGAGAGAAAGAGCCCTAGATGTAAAATTATTGAGGTATGAACTTTAAAAAATGGGATTTGTGATTAATGGGCCAGTTTTTGAAAAACAAGCTGGAAGAAAAAGGTAATGCTTATTTTCTGTTAGTTTATATTTTTTTTTTTCTTTTCATTTCTCAGCCATCCATCACAATGGATGAAAGGACCTTTATGAATGAGCCAGATGATTCTGTCTATATATTTATTTATTTATTTATTTCTTTATTTATATTGAAAAAGGCATCCAAAATCAAAACAATTAAAAATAAAAATTTTATTGAAAGATCTAAAAAGTTTCATTGACGAGCCCATATAGGTTAGAGCACCTTTATCGCAACTGGCCCTTATAGAAAGCCGAAGGCATGCCATTCAGAACACTCCAAAAAAGATGGCAATAATGGTTGAGAAATATGCGGCTGAAATCGTTCCGAAATATTTAAATCAGATCCTCTTCATTTTCTTGGAAAGCAACAGCTAATTGTCCTCGGTGTCCATGACAAATGACACCATCGTCGGTGATTCAATTTCTTGTCTGCCGTCTTTTGGACATAAACTAGGAAGATGAATGGCAAAGATACTCCCCTCTTACAGAGGTAGTTTTAGCTTCAATGCCCTTCATCACCAACATATATTCTTAGATCACCAATTTTTCTGTTTACAAAATTTCGATTCACACGCCCATGTAAAACTAATCCCTGAGTTGATTTAAAGCTTCAAATAATTGAAAGCACGTCTCTGTTTTGATAACCAAACAGTTTTAAAATATTAATTTGATTCTTACTAGTTGTTTGTCGTTTGGCAGGAGAGACATTTTGTGAGTGTCCCATAAATCTATCTCAATAATTTTGTCTGACACTAACAGCGGGTTGGTTTTTGCTGCCAAACGACCTCTTGACAAAGAGCTACTTGCTTTGCGAGTATGTCACCAATCTTTCCTAAGAAATGGGTAGGTTGTTTCAGTCTCAAAAAACAAATATTTCATGTCATTGAATTTTGATGTCAAAATGCAATCTCTACCTGCAGAAAAATTATCATTCACTGATGTTGCTCCGCACCAATTTTACTACTTATGTTGTTTGTTACCCTAGGCTAGGAAAAAAAAATTATTTGCTTGGCAAAATGACCTGCTACTTTTGAGGAAGCTATGTAAAACAAACGAGTCCTTAGAATTGACCCTGAAAGAAAGAACACTGTCACTCGTGCAGTTTTCAGCCGATCATCCTCTTTGCGCCATGGCATCCAGAGCACTAGGAAAGTATAATGAATATATAGTATCTATATCAGATTTTACTAACCGAATATATTGTAAATTGGATTCAGAGTCAGATTCGGATGTGGACGTGCAAAAAGCAAACCCGAGTTCAAGCTTCCAGTGGTAATCAGATTTAGACATCTCCCTATACAGCAAAAAACACTTTTAAGAAAAATATGAATGGAAGTTAGAAGTTAAGCGTCCCAAGGTACATAGCATAGTTAGTTTGGTTACTAGTCATGAGAGTGATTTCTACGGGCCCAAAGTCCATGGGCTGCAAAGGTGGCAGGCACTATTCTCCAGTTAGAGTTGAAGGGAGCACTGCAGGGCGAAGGGAGGGGGCCCGCCTGGGTCATGGCCCCACTCTAGTTAATTAAAAAAATATATATATTATGTTGAAAATTTTTAGTTGCATCATGTATTATTTGGATTCAAGTTCAGTTTGGTTCCACCAGAATTCAAAAGTTAAACTTTTTGGTCCAATCTCCACGGTCACTGGTACTGCAAGTTTCAAATACAGCACTCCAGAGTCAAACAAGAAAAGTGGGGTTTCTAAAGGGGCATCATTTCTTTAATTCCGTGGCTCCTTCAGCCTCAGTTCTTATCCTCCCTTCAGTAATGTTCATGCATTGCATCAATTCAACTCAAGCGAAAAAGGAAAAGATTACCAAATACGACAGACGAACCAACAGTTGCCTTGCTGGAATTTATGAGAATTCTAAAACTAAATGAATTATTCGACTTGAGCACTTGCTGCATTTTTTTTTTCTTCAAACATACTCAGGTAAATATTGAAATACTATGATTTTTTTAGTTTTCTTTCATAAGCAAGAGGGGATTAGATGGAACAGATGCTACTCAGATTTTGAACTATTTACCTTTTTAAATTGAAGGGCCTTTTGAGTCCAGGGAAAAACCCATCTCAATTCTGGCCACATAAGTCTTACTGTAGCCTGTATAAAATGAGCGGTGATAGGAGATTCTCATTCCCTCGAGGTTTCAATAGGAAGATCTATCTTTATAAAATGAAGAGCACCATTATCCCAGCTACAACCTAGGAGAGAAGAGATAGTATCATAGGTCACTTTTACAAGCTCAAGGATGGCAAGGACCTCACTCACTCGTATTATATTCTTCCTTCTCTGTCTCCTCTTATTCTCCTTCTCATGCACCACAGCAAGATACACCAGCCAGCGCTTTCAGACAATCGCAGTGGACAGACTACTCCCATCACGGCTATGCGACAGTACCACAGAAGGTGAGTCCCCTTCCGTCTTCCGTCTTCCGTTTTCTCATGGACTCCAACTACTGTTATGCTCAATTCCGCTCAACTTGTGAACTTTTTATTTGAGATTCGGCTATGGGCAACTGGGTTACTGCAGGTCCAATCCCAAACTGATCAAGCAATAGTAACAGTATCCCACCAATCCATTGCAGAATGGATTAAGTACTAGTAGAATAGCTTGACACACTGCAGAATTTTGACTTAAAAGTAATGAACCTGTCAATTGCAAAAAGGTTGGGCTCCAGTATCTGATCTCCTAATGGTAGTGTCAGCCAGAGTCTAAGACCTTGGGGTCAATCGAGTTTTCCTGTTCAACGAGCTTGATTCTGCCAAGATTTTAATTTCAAAAGAAATGGAAAACGGAGAATCAGAATTAACACTTGACATCTAAACTCGTAGGTTTTAATGCTCTGTTTCAGTTTTGGTCCAACATAGTACTTCTCTTTTCCACTTTTGCAGCTGAACAGGGAAACTTTTATGCCTTTCATGACATCGAATAGATGCTTCAAGGTTCAGTTACCAGTATATTGTTACACTATCTTGTCCTTCAATACAGGTACCCACAACGATGTGGAAGGAAACTCTGTCCTGCAGTTAATCGATCGGCGTGGGCCTTGCTCTCCTTTCAATGCAACGGCTGGCCGATTGATTCATGACTTACGGCAAGACCAATCTCGGGTGGACTGGATTAACTCAAGGATATCATCTTCTTCATCACCAAACACTTCACAGAAAGAGGACCTCTTGCTCACCGATGCCGCCACACGCCTCCCTGCTTACCGAGGCACATCACTGGGCAGTGGGAACTTCATTGTGAATGTGGCCTTAGGCACCCCCAAGAAGGACTTCAGCCTAGTCTTTGACACAGGCAGCGACCTGACCTGGGTCCAGTGCAGCCCCTGCTTGACCTACTGCTACCAGCAGCAGGGACCGAGGTTCGCCCCCTCTGCGTCTTCCACCTACAAAAGCATACCATGCTCTGCACAGGAATGCGACGAGGCTGCACTTGAATCCGGTGTAGGAGGATGCTCGACTTCTTCCAATATTTGCATCTACGGCATGCTTTATGGGGACCGTTCAATGTCCGTCGGGTACCTGAGCAGGGACACACTGACCCTGAGCAAGAACGACATACTCCCCAGTTTCACCTTTGGATGTGGTCACAGAAACATGGGGCTATTTGGAATGACGGGGGGAATTCTGGGGCTAGGACGCGGCAAGCTTTCTGTCCTTTCCCAGGCAGGCCAAAAGTATAGCAGCATTTTTTCCTATTGCTTGCCAACTTCCGGCGCCGTCGGCTACTTGGCCTTCGGTCCCGATTCAATGTCTTATACCTCTGTCCGGTTCACACCGTTGCTAGCAGGCTACAAACTTTACCACCTATCTATCACTGGGATGAGTGTTGGTGGGAGGTTGCTTCCAATTTCTGCTTCCATGTTCGCAAGATCTGGGGCTATCATAGACTCCGGGACGGTGATTACGCGGTTGCCGCCGGCTATTTACGCTGCTCTGAGGTCTGCGGTCCGAACTGTGATGGCCAAATATAAGCTGACCGTGCCACTTGAGATACTGGACACTTGCTATGATCTCTCCGAGTACAGCACAGTTGATTACCCTCCAATTGCGTTCCATTTCCAGGGAGGCGCAGAGTTGGCGCTTGATGCAAGCAACATTTTCTACACTCGAAGTTTAGAGCAGGTGTGCTTGGCCTTTGCTGCGAACATCAATGAGCAGAGTTTTTCCATCATAGGAAACTGGCAGCAGAAGAAGACTCTGGTGGTGCATGACATCGCCCACTCAAGGATTGGATTCAAGCCAAATGCTTGTGCTTGAAATTGGGTTTGCCCACTTCCCTAATTATATCAGGAAGGAACAATAAGCTGATAGGCATCTCATCATTGATGGAAGAAAAGCGACTGATAACCTGCCATTTTGCGTTGAAAGAATGGCTACTACGCGTCAATTGCCGTGTGTCTCGTGTAGCGCTTTATAATTAAGCTTCTGTTTATTAAATATATATATATATATATATATATATATATATATATATATGCTTCTAGCTCTAGTGTGACGAAGCAAACCATGATTGGTGTTCCACCTTATTGTCTACCTGTTAAACTGTAAACGAGAACAGGATTATTGTGCAAACTATTACAATTTGGACTAGCTCAGTGCCTAACATCTAATAATCACTGTGTATTGTTAGTTTATGTTTCGTCGATCGGAATCAATCGCCTTGAAATAGCTAGGACCGAGGTACTATTGTCTTGATACTGAAACTTGCAGATGAAACTGTGGAAAATTTAGTAAGCCAGTTTTTTACAGTTATGGAAGAAAGTTCTTTGTATGTCTCTGTGAGAGTGACAGACCAACAACTGGTACATTCGCACCTCAGACGCGTTTTGAAAAATTGACGTTGCGGAAATAATTACAACCTTTCCTGTATCTTTTTTGTTTCTTTCGTTTGTTTCTATTGTAGTGGCATTGACAAAAGTCACCAAAGCTTTTCGAACTTGTCCAACTTACATAAGGATGTCCGCATGACAACTCCTTTAGGTTCAGAAAGCGAAAGGCGTGGGAAGCTCTCATGGGCTCTTTCTGTTTTCCTCTCTTTTACTAATCCTACTTTCAATCATGAAAAAAGCAAATGAATGGACTTTTTTTTTTTTTAACATTTGGGTGTCTTTAAACTTTAAAGCCATTGCTTACCTGTAAAGAGACTGCAAATGCCCAAACTTATTTATTAGGCAATCCACTTCTCGATTACATGAGGCCATTATTTATTGGCACCATTAGTAGTATCCCATATATACAGAAAACAGAGAAAACTATACAGTAAGAAGCAGAGAAGCCAAAATCCCGTCTCTGAATGCTAACTGCATGCTCCTGCTTTGAACCCAATCCTGGAGTTGTCGATGTCATACACCACCAAATTCCTTTTCTGCTGGCAATTGCCGATTATGGCCACATCGCCCTCTTTACTGTTGGCAACGAATGCCAAGCACATCTGAGAAGCTCCGCCGGACGGGGCCACGAAGATGTTCACGTCTTTCAACACCAAGTTCGTCCCTCCCATGAAATGGAACGCAATCGTGGGGTACTCGACGTTGGCGTAGCTCGAGAGGTCATAGCAGGTGTCCAAGATGCTGTATGGCGGAGCTACTGGATATTTGGCCATCGCCGATCGAACAGCAGCTCTCAGTTCGCTGTATGCCTTGGATGCGAGACGTGTGATCACCGTACCTGAATCGATAATCGTCCCGGAGTTCACAAAGATAGAAGATGAAACCGGCAACGGCCGTCCGCCGACGCTCACACCAACGACGTTCACGAAGTAGAACGGACGATCATCGTCTAACAATGGCGTGAACTGGACAGAGTCGTAGGATGTATCGGCCCCGAAGGCCAACGATCCGCTTTCGCTTCCCGTCGGCAAACAGTAGGCAAATATCCGACCAAACTTTCCGGCAGTTTGCGATACGACCGAGAGGTTGCCGCTAATGAAAACAGAAGAAGAGAGCAGGATGAAAGACAGCAAGTAACGTGGTTCAGCTCTGATTGAGCCTACGTCCACGATCGGAAGGCACTCGAACAATTTTTCATTCAATAAGAAGATGATTACAATGGGAGAGTCGAGTCCCTTTTATAGGGAAGAAATCACGTCTTATTGTAGGCAAGGTTGTTCTTGCCTAGATTAAATGAAATCTTGATTTGATCCCCAAATTCTCGCCTTTCCCTTTCTTCTGATTTTTCTGCCTTTTTTATTTGATCACAATCTTTTATTACCAGCTTCATATCTTGATTGCTGATTTTCTCTCCAACGGATTCATCCTTATCAGTTTTGTTAACATTCTCCCTCAAACTAAGCCGCTGCTGAAGGCTGAGTTTGGTCTTGAGATGATTGAAAGTACGCTTTGATAAGCTTTTGGTAAACAGATCGGCAACTTGATTTGTGGTTGAAATATACTTAGTTTGAAGTTGCTTTTGAGCTACTCTTTCTCGAACATAATGAAAATCAATCTGAATGTGCTTGCTTCGGTTATGAAATACCGGATTTGCCGTCATATAAAGTGAGCTCTTATTATCACAATATAAAATTGGGACTTTGATAATTGGTATTCCAATGTCCTTCATTAAGAATTGTATCCATGTAAGTTCTGCCGCTGTCGACGCCATTGCTCTATATTCAGCTTCGGTACTAGATCTGGCTACACTATTTTGCTTCTTGGCACTCCAAGACACACAATTTGCTCCAAGAAAAACACAAAATCCTGTGGTGGATCGCCTTGTTTGAGAACATCCTGCCCAATCTGAGTCTGAAAAAGCATATAAATCAAGAGTGCTTTGCATCAATATGTTTAGTCCCATGTGTATTGATCCTTTAATGTATCGAAGAATCCTTTTGACCATTTGATAGTGAATCTGAAGTGGCTCATGCATAAACTGACTAACATAATTGATAGCAAAGGAGATATCAGGTCGCGTTAGAGTCAAGTATTGCAAGGATCCAACTATCTGCCTGTAGAGAGTAGGATTTGTGAATTTTACTTCATCATCCTTATACTGAGGCATTTTTGGACTCATTGGCGTGATGTTTGGTTTGCAGTCCTCCATCTTTGCTCTTTCAAGAATGTCCTTAGCATACTTGGTTTGACATAAGAGAATTCCCTTTTCTGTCCAAGTCACTTCGACTCCTAAAAAATAGCTCAATCTGCCAAGATCTTTGACAGGAAACTCCTTGCAAAAGGCATTAACAAAGCGTTGCAAAAATATAGAACAATTTCCGGTTAGGATCATATCATCAACATACACAAGAAGCACAAGAGTGTTTGATCTTCGATGTAATGTAAACATAGACGGATCGCCCATACTAGTAGAAAAACCATAATCAAGAAGGAAACTGCTTAGCCGTGCATACCATGCACGCGATGCTTGTTTCAGACCATAAATGGCTCGCTGCAATTTACAAACATATCCTGGTTTTGTTTTATCTTCATACCCGGGAGGTTGTTTCATGTATACATCTTCATTTATAGCTCCGTGTAAGAAGGCATTCTTGATATCTAACTGTCTGATTTCCCACTTTCTAACTGTAGCAATAGAAAGAACCATTCTAATAGTGGTAGGACGAACTACTGGAGAAAAGGTTTCATGGAAGTCTATTCCCTCTTTTTGGGTGAAGCCTCGAGCAACAAGTCTAGCCTTGAGTTTTTCCAATGTCCCATTTGATTTGAGTTTGGTTTTAAACACCCATTTTGAGCCAACTAGATTCATCTTGGGATCATAGGGTACAAGTCTCCAGGTTTTATTTTCATCTAAGGCTCTAATTTCTTCGTCCATAGCCTTTTTCCAGCCTGGTTTCCCAAGAGCTTCATTAACACTTGAAGGTTCTTTAGGAATATCTTGGTACAAAGTATGTAAGTTAGCATACTTGGGATTCGGTTTAAAGGTTCCCATCATCGATCTAGTGACCATTGTTCTAATCATAGCAGAAGGAGGAGGAGTATGCTCACCTTGTTCCATACTTTCAATTGTGTTTGTATCAAGAACTCCATGATCGCCTTCTTCCGAGTTATCAACCTGCTCGTGAACTGACTGTTCATTGTCTATCTCAGTGCTTTCTTCATTTCTTTGAACTTGATTTTGTCCCGTGGTGTCAGTCATGCCTGTCTGATACTCATCCTGTCCGAGACTATCCAGCAAATTGTGAACCGACTGCTCATTAATTGGCACGTTGTCAATCAAATGTTCTTGAGATTGAGAGTGAGTGCCAATATCACTTCGTTCTTCCTCATGAACGTCAGTTGTTCGAATAAGATTCTCATTTTCGGGAACCATTTGCTCTATATTCTCTTGTTCCTCATTGAAAGAAATCAGATCTGAAGTTAGAGAATCTCCATCATATAATTTAGCAGGATCTTTATAAGGAAAAAAATGTTCATCAAAACAAACATGTCGAGAGATAAACATTTTTCCGGTGGCCGGATACAAACAACGATATCCTTTGTGACTATCACTATACCCAAGAAAAACACATGGCAGTGATCGAGGCTCCAATTTATCTTTTGCATAATCTCTTAAGTAAGGGAAACATCGACATCCAAAAACACGAAGAAAATCATACGTAGGATGCTTCCCAAAAAGTTTTAAGTAAGGAGAATCCATCTTGAGAGAAGACGATGGTAGCCTATTGATGAGAAAAACAGCACTGCTAAAAGCTTCAAACCAGAAACGCTTGGGAATGTTGGCATGCAACATCATGGTCAGACCTAATTCAGTGATATTTCGATGTTTTCTTTCTGCCATACCATTTTGTTGTTTAGTATATGGGCAAGAAAACAACTGTTTTGTTCCAAGAGACTTTAGATAATCTCTAAATTTTGTACTTGTATATTCTCCTCCTTCATCAGATTGAAAAACCTTTATCCTTTTATTAAATTGTGTTTCAACAAATTTCTGGAAATGTTGAAAACAAACAAAGAAGTCAGATTTTAACTTCAAAGGATATAGCCAAGTGAATCTAGAATGCTCATCAATAAAAATCACATAGTAGCGATAACCAAAATGAGAACAAACAGGTGCTGGTCCCCATAGATCCGAATGGATTTTTTCAAAAGGTTCAACAAATTTATTTTCTCGTTCAAGAAATGGCAACCTACATGATTTGCCAAGTTGACAGCTATGACAAATAGAAGTTCTAGGAACTGAAGAGCAAACATTAATCAAATTTTTCTGCTGCAAATGTCTCACAACGCCATTATGGGGATGTCCTAATCTGAAATGCCATTGTTCTTCTGAAGCACGCCGAAATCTGGAAGAAAAACATGCTGTATGTCTGACCTTGCCGATGGTATAAACTCCATCACGTTTGTTGCCCTGTGCCACTATTTTCCCGGTTCTCCTGTCCTTTATGAGACAACAAGAGGAGGAAAATTCAAAAACATATGGTAACGCACTAGTTAATTGACTAACAGAAAGTAAGTCTTTCTTTAGTTTTGGAACATATAGAACATGAGAAAGAGGAATAGATGATTTGCCTGTAACGACTTCACTGTTACCAATATGAGTTATAGAAAGAGGCGTACCATCCCCAACAATAACATGATCACTTCCATCATAAGTAGAGATTTCAGAAATCTTACCAGGATTTCCAGTCATATGAGCTGATGCTCCAGTGTCAGCTAACCATTCTGAGTTGTTTGTATCATCAATAGTAATGGCGGCAAGTGCTTGTTGGGCATCCCCAGCTTGATAGGCATGATTAAATCTTTCAAAACACTTGATTGCAGAATGATATTTCTTACCACAAATTTGACAAACAACGGGGTTTTTGTTATTTTTGTCATCACCATTTGAAGCGAAATTGGAATTGTCATGTGGTCGATTTTGATACTGTCCTCGCCCTTGATAGTGGCCACGTCCTCTATAGCTGCGTGCACGCATGCGACCACGTCCAGATTGTTGATGTGTCATGGCCATGATAGGAGGAGTGGGACTCTTTATTCGGGAATCAAAACTTTGAAGAAGAGAGACAACCTCTTCATAAGGAAGAGTAGGTGGTCGAAGCATGGATGCAATAAATGCTTCGTATCCTTCTCCAAGTCCTTGAAGTAGCCAGTAAACTTGAGCCCCTTCGTCAATAGATTTTCCAATAGCTGAAAGATCGTCGCATATTCGTTTGAATTTTCCTATATAGGCTTCCACAGAATCATCATTCTTCTTAAGCGAAGTTAGTAAATGCGTGAGATGGAATTCTCTCTCACGCGATTTACGAGAGAAGGTATTCATAAGAACCCTCCAAATATCCTTGGATGTCTCAAGGCCAACAACTAGGCCAAGAGCACTCTCGGACAACGTACTGGTTATCCATCCCTTGATTAAGCGATCAGTCTTCCTCCAAGCAATAAAATGAAGATTGGGAATTTTCTGAGAAGAAGAATCATCAATAAATTCTGGTGGGGCAGTAACTTCGCCAGTCAAAAACCCTTGAAGATCTTGGCTCTCAACCAGTGCCAAAATTTGTGTTTTCCATAAGAGAAAATTTTCAGCTCGTAGCTTGAGAGAAACGAAATTTGCAACGTTGACAGTATAAGGATAAGGGAAAACAGGTGTTGAAGTCGCCATTTAAGAACAATTTCAGTCGTAAAGAAAATGCCGTTTACTGAAATAAAGAGGCGGAAAGAAACGACCTGCTCTTCTTTGACCCGGTTTCACAACCAGCAGCGCTTAAAATTACAAGCGCTGCTTTCAGAAAAAAAAAGTGCAAAGGCGCTTGAAGAATCTGCACACGTTGAGAAAACGATTTGACTCTTGCTCGATAGAGGGGGTGATTTTAACAACACCCCATAAAGCTGTCGTGAACAGAGAGGGAGAACTTCCTCTGTTCTGTCTTTGTTCTCCCTTTGTTTCAGCAACAAGAGATGATCGATTCTGCCGTAAACAGCAGAAACGCCGTGAGCAATGATACCGGTGGAAGACCCAAACGGTCTTAAGCAGCTTCCGGTGAGTCGGAAGCAGAGAGGGTTGTCGTGCCCTTTCCACAGCAACAGCTTGTCGTGGTATGATTGATGCCTCTCTTCAAAGGAGGGCGGTTGTGTGAGGGTTGTCGTGCCCTTTCCACAGCAACAGCTTGCCGTGGTATGATTGATGCCTCTTCTCAAAAGAGGGCGGTTGTGCTGTCGTGGTAAGACTCAAATGATTTCCGCAGCAGCAACTTCTATTGCTCTGATACCATAATGAAAACAGAAGAAGAGAGCAGGATGAAAGACAGCAAGTAACGTGGTTCAGCTCTGATTGAGCCTACGTCCACGATCGGAAGGCACTCGAACAATTTTTCATTCAATAAGAAGATGATTACAATGGGAGAGTCGAGTCCCTTTTATAGGGAAGAAATCACGTCTTATTGTAGGCAAGGTTGTTCTTGCCTAGATTAAATGAAATCTTGATTTGATCCCCAAATTCTCGCCTTTCCCTTTCTTCTGATTTTTCTGCCTTTTTTTATTTGATCACAATCTTTTATTACCAGCTTCATATCTTGATTGCTGATTTTCTCTCCAACGGATTCATCCTTATCAGTTTTGTTAACAGCCGCGGCCCAGTCCAAGCATTCCGCCGGTCATTCCAAAGAGCCCATGGTTCCTAAACCCACACCCGAAACTGAACTGAGGGAACACGTCGTTCGCAGTCAAGGTCAGCGTATCTTGGCCAAAGAATCCGACAGAGTAGGAATTGTCCGCATATTCGACGCTGTAGATGCAAACTTGCGACTCCGAGCAGCCACCATCCCCAAACACGAGCTTCAGCTCGGCGCATTTGGCGGAATCGCATGGTATGCTTTTGTAGGTTACAGAGGCGGAAGGGGCAAACCGGATTCCCTTCTGCAAATAGCAGGAGAGAAGACAGGGCTCGCACTGGACCCAGCTCAGGCCACTACCCGTGTCCATGACCAGGCTGAACTGCCTTTTGGGTGTGCCCAAGTCCACCTTCACAATGAAGTTGCCGGTGCCTAGTGAGTCACCGCCATGTACGGGAACGTCGGCCATGGAGTTCCTTTGCCGGAGATCTTGTACAGTTTTGCTTTGTGGTGGTGAAGAAGACATGGAATTGATCCATTCGACGCGTGACTGATCGCCATTGATCACCATCTTGAAGGCCTGCCCGTCGTCGTGTCCCGGCTCTCTGCCGGTTGCAGAGAAGGGGGAGCAAGGCCCATGAAGGTCCACTATTTCCAGGACGGACCTTCCTTTGTCACTGTGCTGGGAACCTACACGTAAACAATCAGACTCTGTATCAAACTCTTCCTTACCTACAATTTCAACTCCATCGATGATCAGTCCTACTCGCACTACACGAATTTCACCATTCATGACAAGAATGCGTCAGCAAAGGGTGGGCCTCACTAAGCTTACCCACTGACAAGGCCGTGTAAAGTGTTCAGAACCGTGGCTTTCATTATTATTTTTCTTCACATAATAAGCAACGTCAGTAGAACTTTTTGCTGACGTTTTTTTTCTTAGTGCAGCTGAACGTATTCTTGTATCAAGGTTTCTGCAGCTTTATGTCAGAGCAGATACAACTTCACTGTATCAAACAATGTGCGACAGATTTTGGGGTCGAAAAGGCAGAAGAAAAGAGATGGGGATTCACCTTCCACAGTGCTGCATATGCGTGGCGGAAGGAGGGCACTAACAGCAACGATCTGAAGCTGCCGGTTTATGTGTCTTGCGTTATTGAGTGGGAAGAAAACAAGGCGGAGCAAGAGAAGGTAGAAGGCGAGTGAGGACGGTGAGGCCATATACTTGGGAATCTGGGAGTGCTTTTTCTGCTGTGCATTTTCACAGTGGTGCTGGTCAGTTATTTATAGACGCGCCTCCATTCTTGTCATGAGAAGAAGAATCGAAGGACGGATAGTTTGGCAAAACGAAATATTATTGCAACCAACAATTGATATATAAAAGATCAGGTTAGTAGAAGCTTGGAATGTGACACCAGGCAATTGAATTTGGAGGGATGTTTATATTGGCTAGTGAACTCGTGGATGTGGACTCAATGTGGCTTAGACTTAAAAGAAGGTCTGTTTATATTGGCTAGTGAGTTTGTAGATGTGGGCTCCTTGTGGTTTAGACTGAAAAAGAAGTAAGATAGATCTAGAAAGGTTGCAATTATAAGGGCGTGATGATCAGATTTGGTCATTTTTAATTGTATGTTTGCCCAGCGTTAAGGAAGAGGAAATTGTTTTAGAAACAATGTTAATTAGCACAAGGCTACGGCCAGATTTTTTAGCGATCTGAGCTGACTCGGTTAATTCCCAAGACAACCCGGTGAGTTAGGCAAGTATGGTTCCATGTAAGGTGGCTAACAAAGGAACATATATTTTACCATTTTATTAAGGAGGTATTTCCATTCTTTTATAAAAAGGTCATTATTTTCAATTTTATTTTTTTAATCCTTATAGAGGGGGCCTTCTAGTTTATTTTCAAGGGCATATTTATCATTTCTAACCTCTAATACACGGTCTCACGTTAGGGGCATGTAGCCAGCAGCACTGTAGCATATGACCTCCTTGGACAATTAGTTTCCCTCTAAAAGTTTTACAAAAGTTAAGTATGCTATCTTTGAAACTTTTTTAGGTTCCACCATTGTTGCTGGTCCTCATGGCAGTAAATTTCCTGAAGCAGGTCATTTGCTCTTGCATACATTAACTTGAAACACCATCCTTTGTTCGATACTAGTCGATTAAAATAAGTGCCATCAAAGCCTATGAACAAAATCTGCTGTAGTGTAAAAACAAAAAACAAAAAAAGGATACCATTGCTGGATCTGTAACAATTTTTCATGGGGTTGTGCCTAATGTTTCCACATTTATA
Source organism: Nymphaea colorata (assembly GCF_008831285.2). Taxonomy (NCBI): domain Eukaryota; kingdom Viridiplantae; phylum Streptophyta; class Magnoliopsida; order Nymphaeales; family Nymphaeaceae; genus Nymphaea; species Nymphaea colorata. The sequence goes on along the minus strand of NC_045148.1, from coordinate 14,567,289 downwards.
AACTTTCCGATTCCCTGCCCATCAATTCTCTATTTGTCATATTCTGAGCACGCTTCAACCCACAAATATTCCAAGCATCTGATTCAATTCTTCTTCTCAAGATGAGAATGCTGGTGAGACCATGGATAAACAATCCAAAGGGTGCCTCACGTTCCTGATCTTTGGCCTTCTTCCTTCTCTTGCTCTGCCTTCTTCGCTTGCTACTCTGTCATGCAAGATACAAAAGCAGCGAGGAGGAGCTTCAGATCCCTGCTGTTACTACACTTCTCCTGCCTTGAATGAAAGGTATGGTCTCATCTCCCTTCTTCTCGACACCCAAACATGTCGCATATTACACTTCTTCAATGGGGCCGATCGACCAACTGATAAATTTCAAACATAATTTGAAAAAAAAAATGATGTGTAATAATTAGTTGATCCCATCAGTGGCCGAGCTACCAAGGGACTGGTGTGGGCAACTGTCCACCCCAGCTTGTGTTTGTAAAAAAAAATTATGTATCATGTGTTGGACTCAGGCCCAACCATATGGAGTGCCCACACGAGACCCAGGCCAATGCTCTATAACTCTACATGCATTTAATAAATTGCAATAATAAAATGAATAAGTGTCCATCAACTAAAACTTTCTGTCTCTGCCACTAGATCGCATTATTTTTGCACAACTGAGTCCAACGAAAACCAATCGGCTTAGTCCTCAACTAAACCACAAGATCTTCAAAAAAGAATCAATAGCAAGAAACAAAATTGTGGTGGATCATATCCCTACATGATACTAGCACTTGGTATCTGATTCGTGTTCAAAGTTTGTGGTCCAACAAACGCGTAATGCTGTTAGCATCCATAGCCCCACTTATCACATGGCCCCCCCTACATGTGGCCCTGGCCCTGATTTGGAAAAATTTTTACCCTTCCTAATTTTTCCCACCTCATATTTGGGACTACATGTCTGCCAACATGCAAGTCTTACGTATTGCTTTTATCCACTGGGAAAGGAACGAAATGTAGGGGAAAAAAGTCACCAACAAGAACCAGTAGTCATTGGCATCAAAATATCGTGCGTTTGAACACATTTTTAGGAGTCCTTCGTTTTCAAGATAGCCTGGCATTTTGACATGGCTTCCGCACTGTATATTTCACGCTATGTATAGCGACAAAAAGTTAAAATGATGACCACCTCTCAGCCAAGAACCATTTCTTCCCAGCAAACAAGCATGGTTGGCAACATTGGGAGGATTAGGACCACGTCTTCTAGAAATGTTCTTCTGCAGAAAACAACGAAAGTTCCGAGGAGGAGATGTGATTCCCTTTGCCTTTCCGAGCTCCGTGATGAAAGGAGGAGATATTTCCCCTTGCTTTTCTTCCTTCTCAGGTGGAAATCAGTGGCACCAAACACTTACGTACGTGCGGATACCCTTCGTGGACCTTACCCAAATCCGTATCATGGATCTGTGCTCCACAGTGAACTGTCATGCAATTCTATAAAATGGTGAGCGCGCCATTGATGATATTCCACGAGCAACAGGAAAGAATCCTCTTCAAGGATGGCAAAAGCCTCGGTTTCCAGCACCACCTGCTTCTTCCTTCTCTTCCTGTATTCTCTTCCACTTTTCCAACTCACTGGTGCAAGACGCACAAACCTGTACCTTCGGACTGTCGAGATCGATGCGCTGCTCCGGCCACCAAGCAGATGCAACGCCGGAAAAGCTGAAGGTACCTACCCTTGACCTTCTTTCCCAGCCAAGGTTTCCGGCCGGTCTGTGTTATGCTTTGTTGGACAAAAATCGTGTATTTTGTTGGTTCTGTTGTGACAACAGAGAATGCCTCTGCGCGTCTACATGCATCAAGAAAGTTGCAACATTGCAGAAGCCCACATATCTCGAGACTATTGAGCCAAATTTTTTAATAAGAGCACCAACTGTGGATAGGTTCCACTATCTTCTTGTGTTTGGTTGTTTAGGCGTGGCCAATGCTGAGAAAATGTTTCAATCTCCTCCCACTTACGTTGAAAATCTGAAATCTAAGTTCAAGTGATAAGAATCGAGTGATTAGGCTTCACATCTTAAATGTCTGGATCCATGATGAAATTTGGTATTCACCCATAAAGAGAATGAGAGGCTTTTGATATAGATAGCTTGTTGAGTCTGCATGCTTAGTATCTTCACTCTGTAACTTGCATCAGTTTCATCTCCCACTATGCCACCGTTGGCCCAATAGCTGCCTTTTCCTGACTGTGCACTTTGCCTCCTTAATCTTTGCCACTTGGAAGGTGGGGACTTTGAAGAAGGTGGACGTGAAAAGACGCCTTCATATTAATTAAGCACGACTTATGATTCCTATGATCATAAATTCATGAAACTTTGCCACACCCTTCTCATCTGGATGCCGTTGATTAAAAAAAAGGATATGGCAGCTCATTTGGGAATGAGGCAAATCGTGTCTGGTCGTCCTTTAGGACCTGTTCTCAAGCTTGTCGGATACTGAGATGTAGATATCTGGAATCAGCTGGCGCTCCTGCTTGAGCTTATTCCATTCCTTTCATGGCCACAGTAGAAAATAACAAAGTGGAGATGAAAGATTGAATCATAGGTCCTACCTGACCCCTTAAATTTAGTTTTGATAAGCTTGCCGGAAAGCTCGTATCAGGCCTGACATGAACCAAAAGTAAAGTTCAACACAGGTCAGACGTGATATCTTATAATTGCCAGTTCCAATTTCTTGCCATATCACCGAAGCCACAATAAATTCATGCATTCGACATCCTTGCCTTTCAACGCCACCGCATATTTAATTGGGAGAAAGCATAAATGGTGAAGGCCAATCCAAAATCATTACTCTTTAGGGGTCACTTGGCATGAGGAACAAGGTGTGAGCATTCCATTAATTGTCTCAACATCAACTTAGATTCATAAGACACTCATTACTCATATGTTGTTCCTCCTGTCAAACAGCTCCTTAAGAAATTAATCTATAAATTTTTTCAGTTTTTTTGAACATGAATTAATTTCTCTTCTTCATACTCTTCTTGTTTTCCTGTGTTACAGTCTTTTGTTTTGCTTTATATTTCTTTTGTTTATACATTCTTTGCGCCCTTTCGGTGGTTTGAAGGCTAACGGCAATTAAGTTCTTACCGTGTAGCATGGCCTGAATGAGTCAACTCTACCGTGTCGCATGGCCTGAATAAGTCAACTCATGACACTTCTCCTTTTGCCAATAGGCCGTAGGGGACATGAATTCTCTATGCAATTCTGAATGCAGTACCGATCACTTCCTTCCATGCAGGTCTGACCAACGGTGAGGAAGGTCCGTCGGCCATGAAACTAGTCGATCGGCACGGCCCATGTTCGCCCTTCCATGGAAACGTGAGATCCACCAGCAACAGCCAACTCGCAATTCTCCAGCGCGACCGGTCCCGGGTCAACTGGATCAACTCCAGGATATCTTCTTCTCTATCACCACCACCTAATGAGCAGCCACAGGACCTGTTCAGCACGGATGCCACCGTAAGCATTCCGGCCAAACCAGGCAACGAACTGGACGTCGGGAACTACATCGTCACGGTGGGTCTAGGCACGCCCAAGGTGGACTTCAACCTGATCTTTGACACGGCCAGCGACCTCACCTGGGTCCAGTGCGAGCCCTGTTCCGGCTATTGCTACCCACAACAGGGAACCAGGTTCGTCCCCTCAGCCTCCGCCACATATAAAAACATAGCCTGCTCTGCGCAAGAGTGCGCCGACGTGAAGCTCGAGTCTGGGTTCAACGACTGCAAGTCTTCCAACTGCATCTACGGGGTGGCTTACGGAGACCGATCCTACACCGTCGGCTACCTGAGTCAAGATACCCTGACCTTGACTGCCAACGACTCGGCCGCTGGTTTCATCTTCGGCTGCGGGCAAAACAACCAAGGGCTGTTCGGGTTAGCCGGCGGACTTCTCGGACTAGGACGCAGCAAGTTATCGGCCATATCCCAAACTGCCCAGAAGTACGGCAGCGTGTTTGCCTACTGCCTGCCGACGTCCGGCGAGGTCGGGCAGCTGACCTTCGGCCCCGACTCGTCATACTCCACCGCTAAGTACACGCCGCTGCTACACCGCGATCGCCCCTTCTACTTCGTCTCGGTCACTGGGATGAGCGTAGGCGCGCAGCCGTTGCCTGTTGCTCCTTCCGTCTTCGCGACTTCCGGCACCATAACGGACTCCGGGACGGTGATCACCCGGCTGTCGCCTGCGGCCTACGACGCATTGCGTTCTGCTTTTCGAGCCGCCATGGCAAAGTATAAGATGGCGGATCCATTGAGTATCTTGGACACATGCTATGATTTCTCCAACACCACAACGATTGAGTATCCTTATATTACATTCCACTTCCAGGGGGGAACCGATTTGGTGCTTGATGCTTTCAATATCTTCTACATTGCGTCTGCATCCCAAATCTGCCTGGCGTTTGCCGCCAACAGCAATGAGACGGATGTGAATATCATAGCCAACATACAGCAGAGGAAGACTCTGATAGTGCATGACATCCCCAACTCAAGGATTGGGTTTCAACAAAATGCCTGTAATTGATTAAGTTTTTCATGCACCATCCTTTTCGTTTTCCCACAATATATAGTGGAAAACATGTAATATAATGGAAGCATCGCTTCTGACATCATTTACGTGCGTTTGAAATAAAATGACTGCCGATTTCCGAACTATTAAACCAGTGCTGTATTATACTGGTGTAGAAGTAGAACGGAACCCGACTGAACAGAGATGATGATCAGTTCGGTGATTTTATTGGAAAAACATCAACAACTTTTAAATACTGAGACTAAAAACATTAAGACGGATCGGTTGTAAACAAAGATTGGATGAGAAATATAAGAAAATTTCGGTGTAGGCTGACCGTCTTCTAGATAGAATTATGGATACGAATCTCGTGTAATTCTGTTTTTTCTCACGTAGGTCTCATTTGTTACTGACAATCACTCAACAGAAAATGAAAGAAAAACGATAATGGTGTCTTCTGATTTTTCGTACAAAGTGACGAGAGAATCTCAACTCAAAAGGACAACAGTGGAAATTTTGTATATAGTGAAGAGGGAATCTTAACCCAATAGGACAACAGTGAAAAAGACAATTCTTCACGTGCTGGAACTTGCTTTTAAGAGGATTAAGGCTTAATAAAGAACTTAAGTTTTTATTCAACCCCTAACCCCTGATCAAGACCCAAGTTCTAAGTTCGCTTTTATATTTCAAAATTCAAAGTACCGCCTTCACCAACTTGAGTGTGAGTGGTTTCCCTTGTTGAGGCAGAAGAGATCAATGGTTTGAAGATTCAAAATGAAAACTGCAGTGGGCTGTCTATTCCACCAACAAGGCACCTAATGATTTAATCAACGATAGAAAATAAAAACCGTGAAACTTAGTTTTAAAGTTATACACAAGGGCCTAAAAATGAATCTGTCACTCCGATCAACACATGGCTTCAATTAAGAGAGTAGATCAAGCCAAATTCCGGTGGGCCAGTTGAGTTCTGTCCACAGACCGTACCTTAAATACCGTCTTGTTAGGAACAATACACAAAACTCTCCTCTCGCACGAGGGGAATAAAAGCAACAAGGAAGAAGACAAAGATTTACGTGGTTCAGAATAATAATCTCCTACGTTTACGGTCGCATAGAACTTTCATTATTCACTATCAGATGAACACAGATGCCCTTAGAGAGAAGTCCAAAAAAAAAAAACTGCGGCCCCCCTCACAACATAAGGATTAAGGTAAACTCATATTTGTACAAAATGACATAAATGCCCTTACATAAGACAGTATGCATCAAGTTCCATACACCAACACGCCTATCTTCCGAATAAACGGCCGTCGAGATTTGTTGAAAGTGCCGATTTGCTGCGTATCTAAACCTCACAAAAATCTCCCAGCCATTCGATCCCTAGATGAACAGCAAACGAAAAATAATCAGGAACAAGTGATGGGGCGCCGTGGTTTTAAACAATTTAGACCCCTATGCTATGCCAACTTCAATTTTGACTCGCCTTTTATTTGCTTGACCTTATTAAATACAACATTTTTAATGTTGGCCTCACATTCATGGATAAAATTTTACATCGATCAGTTTTCCGTCTTCTTTGCAAATAATGAATCATGGTTGCGTTGATCTGCGATATCATTTTTATTCACATATATGCTTGACTATGCATTTTTTTTCTTACTTGGATCGCATTTCCATATACATATATAGCCACATGGGTAAGGGATAAAAACGGAACCTCTTAAATTCATGTTGACAAAAGTTTTAAACAAAATATAAACCTTTTAATGTGTTTATAAATACTAATTTAATGCAGATCGTATCTTTTAGTTCTAGTCATTTTTATAAAGATAATTGATCTTCGTACTATCAAAAATTGGATGTTTTAAGAGCCGTTCATTTATTTACTATTAAAAAACATTAATAAGCGAGAAAATAAGTAACTTAATATATGCTTCTCATCAAATCATTTTTAAGATCATATCCATTAGATTGTAAAAAAGAAATATTTTAATAATTAATTTTTTGTTTGTTCGTACTCATCATACGAACCTATAATGTTTCAAATAAGACATATAATATATAGTAGTAAATTCAATTATGACGTTTCATATTCAGTGTGTTAGGTAGCAGCCTTAATCAGGTTGGGAGTACTTCACTAGTTTTCTTTTCTTTTCTGTTTTTTTCTTCTTCTTCCTTTTGTGAGGCGCGGGGTTATTTTGATATTCAAGTTAAATGGTGAACAGAATCTGAAAATGATAGAATTCTGGGAAATATTTATTATTTTAGCCATAAGGACCCCACACGCTTGTTCAAAAGACCCTTGACTTGGAGGTCTTGAAGTTTCAGAGGGTGGACAATAAGGATTTCACATTCAAACAAGGACAAAACAGAGTGGACAGCGCATGTGTCCCACTTGAGTGCTCTTTTATGTCCATGAAGAAAAAGCTCGTTCGTCTATAATACAAGCAGTCTTTAGTTTAATTTCCACAGCCATCTAAACCAGGAGTTACGCTAGCTTTTGGATGATTGAAAAAAAATGTCGTTTTATGAAAAAATTGGTCTTGTTAAAATTTGGTTTTTTAATTAGTTGTTTTTCAGACCGTTGGTTTATCGAAGCTCATAAGCCAGTTTTGATCGTCATCCAAATATGTCTTCAAGTGTTCTTTTGCTTCGAAAATACTGTTTTGGGATGTCATCCACATGCACCTGGGCATTTGATTGCCTTTGATCTAAAATTCTTGAGATTTGAGAACCCTGGATTTAGAATTGAACCATTTACTTTCCAATCTTAATCCGACCCTTTCTCAACCTATAAAAAAAAATAGTAATAAGGATTTCATGTGTGTATGTTGAGTCTGACCTAAGATTCTTAATTTAATGAACCATGGATTTTCCTATAGATCTTTTGTCTCATGAGCAAAAGTAAAACTAGGGGCGAACACAAGCTCGATAATAGCTCGACAGAAGCAGCTCGGGCTCGACTCGGCAATTACGTGTTGAGCTCGAGCTCGACTCGATTAAGGCTCGACAAACTCGTCAAAATATATGAACTGTTACTTTGTGATAAAGGGAGCTCGACTCGATTTAGGCTCGACTCATGAACTCAAACTCTACTCATTAAGCAAATGACTAGCTCGAACTCGTGCTTTAACAGTCGAATTCATGTAGCTCGACTAGTTGTTCACCCCTACACAAAACCCCTGAATTTTCAACTTGGAAATAATCAAAATGTCTATGCCTAAGTATATTTCTCAAGATTAAGCAAGACTTGTAACATTGCAATTTAGAAACTTAAAAGTACGTAAAAAACTTTCCAAAACTTTCCAAAACAAAAAGAAAGAAAAAAACGCTCAATGGTGTTTGTCTTTTATGTAGAATATGATGTCAAATCTTCATTAGTACATTAGAAAAAGATTACGCTCTTGACATTTAAAAAGACGAACGCCAAATAAAAAGTGGGCAAACCCCTCTGCTTGACTTTGAGTCAAACACGGAGAAAATTGTCTACATGAACTTGGGGTCCCTCAGGCCTCTATGTGCAGGTGAATATTACAGGCGGCGAGTACAGTTAGGCCGCCCCAACGGGGACCCATTCAACTTGGCTGCAGACGGAACGGAACATGTTGCCCACCGTGTTAGGCCATGTTTCTTGGACATTTTTTATTGTTGCAGACATAAAATATATTATAATGCCCTGCAAAAACCATCGTTGATGTGTGCGCATAAAACAAGATAGAGAGACTTGGAAAGACTTTAGATAGAGAAAAAAAACAAAACTAAATTCTAGAACCAATTATTGAGACAAAAAGAACTAATTAATGAGAATTTTCTTTTTTTTTTCTCTCTCTTTATTAATTGTTCAACATCAAGCATCAATCTATAAGAAATGCAATGGAGTGTTGATTCACTTGTCCTCTACAGCTAGCAACAGTTGTTTGCTTCTGATTTCCACCGCAAGTCTTGTCTGAAATTTTGTGTAGGACATCATAAATTATACATCCAGGATTACCGGATCGCCATGCATATGGTGCTCATTTTTTTCATTTGCATTCTGCCATCTATTCTTTTAGACATTTTTTTTCTTAGTTGTGGATGCAATCAAACACGCTTACCGCCTGGCAAAGCTACAAAAGAAACCGCAAAATTTGACTCCTTGTCCAGGAAATCGGCATCAAGTGTGTTCAACTTGGGTGGATACTGAACTTAATTAGCTGACTTGGTTGCTTGGTCCAGATATAGTACAATTTGAGGGCTGCCATCTCAAACTTTACCACTGATATTGGTTCATGGAGGCCCATAACATTGACTTGAAAATTTGCGGATTTTGATGATGTATTCTCCTTCTCGACGTGCAGGATCATCCATGCACTTCTATAAATTGATCATCACATCCTTGATTAAATTCACTCATCGCAAGAGAAACAATCCACTAAAAGGATGGCAAAGTTCTCGCTTTCCAACCTCACCTTCTTCTTTCTCTTCGTCTCTCTTGCTTCCTTTCCATTCCACAGTGCAAGAAACATCAACCAGCACATTCAGACTGTTTCAGTCGACCAGCTGCGGCCGCCACGTGAATGTACTGCCGGAAAAGGTGAATTCCCCCACGGCCAACTACCAACTTATGCTTTATTGCGAACTGGCTTTTCATTTTCTTGCACAAACCGCATTCATAATGAGAATTGTTTAGGCACATCGATGCGAATTACAACTGTTCTTAGCTCAACCAACAATGTGAAGATTGAAAAATCTTTGAGCTTCAGAGTATCGTATCCAATCTCTTAAAATTGCCACTATCAATCAAGTCTGTGGTTGTCAACTAATTTCAGAAGCACTTGATCAGAAATTTGTATCTGTGTAGCTGGTTGGGGACAATCGTCTTTAGCTCCTTTTCAGGTCGAACTCCTTTTCCAGGACTGATTGTTCAACTTACAGGTCTCCAAGGCAAGACCACTCTGAAACTAGTCGATCGTCACGGGCCCTGCGCCCCATTCCACCAAAAGACGGGATCAGCCGATGACGGCAAGCGAGATTCCGAGGAGCTCCTCCGGCAAGACCAGCAGAGGGTTGATTGGATCCATTCCAGAACAGCTTCTCTCCCATTATCACCCAAGAAGAATATAGAGGACCTCTTGCTCCCGGAGGCCACCACACAGGTGCCGGCTCAAACTGGATCCTCGCTGGGCAGCGGAAACTTCATAGTCGACGTCGGCCTGGGCACCCCCAAGCAGGCCTTCAACCTCGTCTTCGACACCGGTAGCGACCTCAGCTGGGTCCAGTGCGACCCCTGCTTGATCTCCTGCTACCAGCAACAGGGTCCAAGGTTCAGCCCATCCGCCTCCTCGACCTACAGGAACGTGCCCTGCTCGGCAGCCGAATGTGCAGAGGCGAAGCTCGAGTCCGGATTGAACGGATGTTCCACTTCCGGCTGCATCTACGGCATCACCTATGGTGACAATTCCTTGTCTGTTGGATTCCTTAGTCAGGACACATTGACGATAACGCCCAATGATGTAGTCCCGGGGTTCACCTTCGGGTGCGGCCACAGGAACCAGGGGTTGTTCGGAATGACCGGCGGCATGTTCGGACTAGGCCGGAGCAAACTCTCCGTCCCTTCTCAGACTGCCAACAAATTCGGCGGCGTGTTCGCCTACTGCCTGCCAACTGCCAGCGTGCCTGGATCCTTGGCATTCGGGCCGGATTCTTCCTACAGTTCTGCACAGTTCACACCCCTGCTGACTGGCTCCCAGCCCTTCTATTACCTTACCATCACTGGTATAAGCGTGGGCGGACAACTGCTGCCGGTTTCTTCCTCCATCTTTACGACCTCCGGAACCATAATAGACTCCGGCACCGTGATCACCCGACTGCCGCCAACGGCTTACAGCGCACTGAGATCTGCTTTCCGGACTTTCATGGCCAAATATCCGCTGTCGCAGCCGTCCCTGATCCTGGACACCTGCTATGACCTTTCCAATTACACCACAGTTCAGTACCCTCTGATTGAATTCCACTTCCAGGGGGGCACGAACGTGTTACTCGACTTCTACAACATCTTCTTCGTGCCATCGAGTTCGCAGGCCTGCTTGGCCTTTGCTCCCACCAGCAGCGACAGCAGCCTTTCCATCTTCGGCAACAGGCAGCAGAGGAAGATCTTGGTAGTTCATGATGTCCCAAATGCAAGGATCGGGTTCAAGCAAGGAGCTTGCAGTTGAAATTTCCGTCTTGTTGGCACTCGTTTCGTCTCAAGTCTGATTGTAAGAAGTAGTGCAAGAAATGTGCTTCACTACTTCAATAAATGAAGCGTCAAGTGTCTCTGTTTCTTCTGTTTGGATTCAGCTACCGGCAATATTCCCTTCAGTAGTACAAGGTATTGGCTTTAAGCGCCATTCTGATTGTCAAAATTGATGTGGGTCTGCCCACATACATATACGGCCCCGCGTTCCTAGTAAGCTGGCCGATCTGATAAAAGGTTAAATATATTAGTTTGTCTCAAAAAGCCAACATCTTCAAGAAAGATGTCAAGTGATCTCTGTTCTCAGCCGTTTTTTTTTTTTGTCATTCGAGACAAGTATTTATACGACTTCGACTCAAATATAAGAAGCCCGTTTTGAAAAGGAAAAAACCGGGGATGATCTCACATATAACAACGAGATATAATCTATCCGCCTCTAAAATTGACTACTGAATTTTTAAATTCTTTCCACCCTGTCGTTCTTATTTTGCTCTTTAATTTCACTTTCTAGTTACCATAAATATTTTACCTTTGAACTAAGAAGAAAAATGGGTAGTTACTCTTTTTCCACAACTAGATATTCAAGTTGAAGAGTCATACCAAGCTGAAGAGCGTACCATAGTTCTACTTATACCTGAAAACAAGTTGAAAGTATAAGAATATAACCTTGAGGGGTTTTTGCCGAAGATGGTTTCCCTAAAGAAACTTTAGGGAAGTAATATAGCATTTTTGGAAAGGTCATCCTGAATCCAGTAAAAAAAGTAAAAATTTTGACTTTTCTTGGAGGCTTCATGCCTACCTTATACAAATATTATGTCGACCGTTATGCTAATTTAGTCGGCAATGCTTCAGAGAACTTGGCCCAAGTTGCCCACAAATGCTCCAGTCATTTAGGAATAGTAACTGACTAGCATCACTGGAACGTCATGAGTTCGACCGTCGCATGGCACCTCGTAAAGCTGGCCAGGTTTTCCACGAGTGCGCCGCATTCATCTAAGTGCTAACTTTAGTCTTTGTTATATATAACCGGCAATGGTTGGGTGATTTTTCCATGTCCTATCAGGCTTGGGCTTTGTCACATTTTGCGCGGCCATGACAGATTAAACTGAACCATATACATGTATCGGTGGTGTACATGCTTCAGATTCAAAAAATATTACACTGACAATCAAACTCGGTCAGATTAGGAACAGTTTAAAAAACAAAGCAATATAAGACGAATTTTAGAACCACATTCTAAGAACTCGTATCCACAGGTGTATGTGTTCATGCACACGTTTGAGACAAATAGGTCGGCCAGCAAAAAACCTAGCCGAAGGCATAAGCTTAGCCCAGCTTGGGGTCGATTCATATGCCGAAAATCTGGTCCCACAACCAAAAGTGAGTGAGAAATGGTCTAGAACATTTTCACCAGGACCATCAAATACTAACTCTTTCCTTGACTTTCATTTAGCTCTAAGGTTTCAGAATAACCATCATACAAGAACATTGAATTATTTCTCCTGTGAAATACTGTTACATATTTGGTTGTCGCATATCAATAGAGAAACTGGAGGTAAAAGGCAGCTTTTGTCACGTAACATAAAGTAGGAAACTTATATTTAAGCCTTTATGTTTTCAGCTGAGTCGGCCAAACGGACCTTAAACAACCCTATTCATGAGCAGATTCTTCTACACAATTTTATACAAGTATTAATTTATATGTCATGTTGGTTAAAGTGTTCTCACACAACCAAACAGCTTTTGGATATGGAAATACAAAATCATACAAAATCCGAAAGTGTAGATCAAGGCTACTTTGTGGAAAACAAAGAAAACAAACCTAAAAGATGTGAAGTTTCAAAGCTTGCCTTGATGACATGTCGCAAGGAATTAAGACAACGTTCACACATAATGTTTTAAAACAAACTTCCATTGACATGATTGGCCAGAACAACGCAGAGAATCGTGCAGCTAAAACTGCAAGGAGGAGCACATCAAGATATTTTTCATCTTTTACCGGGAAAATGTACAAGTACCCACAATGAGTTTACTCGTCCTGAAATACAAGAAAAACCTGAACCTAAACTATGCATAAGTGGAGCTAAAAGGATAAAAAGTGGAGCAATATCTTACAAAAAAATAGAGGTGATATATAACGCTCACACCTTGGGATGACATACTGTCATTGGAAATGAAACTACAACATAGAGCAAAAGCTTTAATATAGACAGGGCCATAATGTCATTCTCCTTTTAAAGCAATATCAACACAAGAACGGCGATCTCAAGACGTGGATAACATGCCATTGATTTTGATAATGACCAAAGTATCGGTTTGAAAAATATGAAGCATTTCAGTTCTAATTATGAGCTGTTTTTCATGCTAACAGTAAAATCTAGGAGACCAAAACTTTCAGACAGGCAGGTGAGCTGAAACAGACGATATCAACCCAAGCATGAGGCTTGAGAATTTCGACAAAATTTTGGCTCATCTAAAGTACGTTCGGATGTAAACACAAAATTTAAGACAATTGAAGGTTGGGTTGTAAATGTTGTTACCTATCTACAGAACAACCTAACCTTTAAAACTTTTTTAGTTTCAAATAAGATCTTCAAAACTTGAGAAATTTCACTTTGAAATTATTTCCAAACTAAGTGTTTCTGTCAAACAACATATGGAACAAGTTTCTTGGGCTAATAGTATATACAAAAACAGAAAACCAGCTGCAACAGACAGCAACAAACTGATGAACCTCAAGAATCAGGCTCATTTGTATGGTTGGTAATTGATATGTCAATTGTGAACGAGAAGGATACTTTCAAAAGTAAATCTCTTCAAGACCTATTAATCTGATATATGTTTACTTGAGAAAGCAATGCAAATGTAACACCGGAACTTCAGATAATTGATTTGAAATTGTGGATTTGTTATTTGAAGATGTTCCTAAGTTCGAATGCTGTCAAAGGTAACTGCAATTGGCTGGGAATCTGGTTTTGAAAACTTTGGTCATCATAGGGAGAGGTTTCATTAGTTTTATCAATATCGAAGTCAATGACATTTTTAATCAGCTTGAGAAACCTCGCCTGCAGCATTCACCTCAGATTCAGCTTGGTTGCTGAACAGAAATTTTAACCATCTTTTTTCCCGGAACTTTTACTTCAGGCTGTGAAATCTGCTCAAGACCCCAATAGCAGTTCATAAACATGGCTTCCGCTCTCCCCACCGACACGCTTCAATTGCTCAAAATTCTTGCGAGTGCCCAAAAAGTTTAACCTTTTGAAAGACACAAGGCCATTTTCTATGGATCTTTTGCTGGCATATACAGACCTCAGCTGATCACCATACCTTGAGTCCGTATTGATTGCAAGTTCTATTTCATCAGCTGACATATTCTCCTAAACAATCAAATGAAAAAGGAACTTAATAAAACCATGTGCTTTAAAATAGAAATGCAGACACAACATATGCTAAAAAGACTAAGAAAGAACAGAGTAAACCCTCAAAAACATTCTGAGAGATTCAGATGCAAGCAGGAGAGCGCAAGGAGTCAAGCTGCTTGAAATTGTGATGGTCTAAAGCTCAATTGGCAGATTACATAGTGAATCCCAATTGTTAGGCCAAGCTTGTATGTGTGAAGCAGTATGCAAGTAAAGGTCCTGAGGTCCAGCAGCCTCAGTCAAACTTGAGTAGGCTCAACTCAGATACAACGGGGGATATATATACATCTAATCGCACAGACGTAATTTGTATGGCTAATCATATAAGGATCAGCACTTAGATTGCTCAACTATGATGCATAAACAGCCTAATTTTCATAAATATTTTAGCCTCAATAAACTAATATCTTCTGTCGAAACGCATGGTTCAGACTTCAGACGTCGTCTCTTAGAAGATGGACCATAACTTATATATTTGAAAAAAAAAACACCATGGTGTTAGAGCAAGAGAAAAAGAGAGAACCTTAGTGTGCACATTCTGAAGCCACACATAGCAAATTGAAATATGCACACTGGCACATCCTTTATTACAGGGCTTGCCATGTCAGACCATGCCCTGTTTCTCTCCTGAGTCTCCCCAAGGAAGCATGCAGCTTCTCTCTCTCTCTCTCTCTCTCTCTCTCTCTCTCTGCTAGATACCTGACCACTTGGACAAGGGATAAAAACCACACTTCCTAAATTTGTGTTTTAAAGTATTTTAACCAAAATGTGAACCTCCTAATCTGTTTATGAACATTAATTTAATATAAATCATGTTCCAGTTCAACTCATTTTTGAAAACAAAAAATGATCTTCATACTATTAAAATTTTGATGTTACAATAGCCATTCATTTTTATTGTTAAAAAAACACTACTTAAGTAAGAAAACAACTAATTTAATATATGTTTCTCACCAAATCACTCTTAATATCATATCTATAAGGTTAGATTGCAAAAAAAAATATTTCAATAATTAATTTTAATGGGTCTGGTTTTTATCTCTTACCCAAGTGGTCTGGTTTTTACCAATGTTCATATGCGTGTGTGTGTGTGTGTGTGAGTGAGTGAGTGTGAGTGTGTGTGTGTGTGTCTATATCAACAAGACGAGGTCATATGCATCAGCAAGAATAGAAAACAACCTAGTTCATCACATATATTTCAGTAGATACAACTATCCAGAATAGTGCAATGAAACTTACCAATGGTTGACAATGCTATTCTATGATTTTTGTTTGACAAAGCATGTCGAACATGCAAGAGCATGACCTTTATCAATAATGAATTTATGCAGCTCAGTTTAAGCTTGAAGAAGAACACAAATTCACTTAACAGATGCAAAAAGGATTTTACCTGATAAAATGAATAAATATGATCCAAAATCTGTAAGCATGTGAATCCGTTAGTACTAAAATATGTTCTCAATGAAGGCCCCATCTCATCAAAACGATCCACTGGGAAAAGTATGGTGAGGAATGGACCCTTGAATATCACCTCTCTCTTTTCACTGTAGTTAAAGAAAGAGAAAGAAATGAATCAAACTACAAAATTTTGACCTAAATGTTATTCAATTTGAACTTAGTCAACATCATTCTGACACAAGCTACCACAACAGAGTTCAGTTTTAACCTCCAATTAAAACTTTATAAGAAGCATGAAAATTTTGGCCAAATAGGATCACCTTTCTCTCAAAGTGCGTGACGGAGTATCCCCTCCAATATCAGAACCTTCTCCATCACCATGAGTATCAAAGAAACAGGGCGCTCGTTCACTCACATCTTCTGCCCCAGAAGCATCCAAGAATACACAGGCTGCAGAAGCTGGCTCAGAAATTGACCAGCCTATTGAATCAAGAAGGCTGGATGGAGTTATAAGTCGAATTGATGGTTGAAATGACTGCACAAGAAATAGAAATTGAAGAGCATCAATGTAAAGAAGCACCCAGAATGCCAGACTTGATATATGAGAACTAAGAAGGCACAAAAGATTATGGCAGGAACTGAGGTCACTGCGACTTAGGCTTTAACAACACCTATAAGAATTTTGCTTATCAATAACAGAAGGATTCTGAAGCTTTTATCTGCAAGGTTTTTCAAGGGTAACTAATTGGAGAGTTTGTTTTCCTCGAGAATTCAGAAAACAAAAAAGTATAGAAAGAATAACAGAAAAGGCTTAAATTTGAGTTTTCTACTAATTTTCCTACCAGAATATTGATAAAAATCTGTGATCGCTACTAATCATTAAGAGAAATCTACAAAAAAATTAGACATGTTATTTTCACCTTTTTTGTTCTCTTTTATTTTCCTTTTTATGCATTTTTTTGAAAAAACAGTGATGTTTATGACAATGGTTTAGAATGGCATCAGAGTGATGCAAGAGAACCACGAAACAATCAGCAGTCGGGCAAGAAGCTTTTTAGTTGTATGTTGTTTGACATATATTATAACTAAGTCTAACCCAAGACAAATAAACAAAAAATCTAAAAAACTGGGAAGATACAATAAGAATACTAATTAATAGCATCTGTACTCAAGAAAGAGACAAAATCAACAACCAAATAAATGAGTAAACAATACATATGGATGTACTTTGATACTTATAGTCTGGCTCAATTGCTCAAAAAGGTAGTTGCAGTCTTTGCTTGACTCAAACAACAGGTAACTTTCACTAACCAATTCTTATGGTTTTGCTGGATCCTGGATATATTCACTGGATTAACCCAATAGGGCCATTACATGGACAAGCCATGGACACCTAACAAGCAAACTTGCTTTCTCAATATAATTTAGAATGGTAGCAAAAAAAAAAAAAAACAAATAGAACCATATATGTCAAGGATATGAAGTTGGCAGTTTGGCACCTCCACATGCATAACAAACGTGTACGCTACGTGCTTGCAAACTAACACAAGCATCATTTTAGGTGCTCAAAACTGATTCATGATTATACCAGAAAAACAGTTATTGAGAAGAAAATTTTAGCAATCAATAAATAAACACATGCACAATATACATGTCAATGCCATAAGAAGAATAATGTACTGACTTGGGTGTGACGTCCACGTCGATTTCGGATGCCCTTCTTGGCTGAATCTACTTTCTGTTGCCTTTCTTCAACACGCTCTTCAATACTTTTGTATGCAGATGAGATTCCAGTGCTAGAAGGCCATCGTATTCCATTTCTTTCCTGGAAGAGACATAGCTTCTGTATAAAGGCTCAAGCAATAGATTTACCAGCTATTGAACTGAAGTTCTAAGAAAGCACTTTCAAACACAAACAAGATATTGCTTCAGGGTGCTAAACTTCTGAAATTGCATATGCCTAAAAACTGGAAAGTAAAAAGCATAGTTGCCAATGTCGTTCCCAGTAAATTGTCCACAAGATCCTTCACAGGGCTTTTTCCAACATGTAGTTTTTCTCTGAAAAATATCAGGAAAATCTAGATGCTTTAAGAAAAAATATAAAGAACAAAAAAACATATAATATAATTTTTACTAATTTTCTTGCATAAATGTAAAGAATTAAAAAATCTAAAAAACATAAAAGAAATAAAAAATTCACAGCGAAAAATATGAAGAGAAATGACCTTTCTCAAAATCTCGGGAAAATATCTGGAATTTTGGGACGATATCATGACATATTTTTGGAGATCAGAGACTATCATTTTATATGACATTACCATACTTTTGGGATTAAAGGCTGTCACTGTATATAACATTTACCAGTAAAAGACCCCAAATACACAATGAGTTTTTGGTTTGCTGCAACAATCCATTAAACAAACATAACCTCCAAAAGAGAAATCCATCTTTTAGTATATGCTTTATATGCAACTTATTAGTCAGACATATAGGTCATACTTTTGCAAATATTCTGCTTTTATCGCCAAAACAACATAAGCTTCTTTGCAAGGGAAAAATTGCACAACATTTTCAAATCATCACCAAAAGTATTTATCGTTATAATATTAGGACAGGCTCACCATTTATAAATTCAAAAAACAAAATATTTTTATGGTAGAGTGCACATTTTGAATTGCCAAATCTTTTCCCAAAAGAACTTTGCCTACTGAAGAAAAATCTCATGAATAGAAACCCAAGAACTATATAATATGACTTAACATGATTTATTTCCCATTTTCATGTACAAAAGTTGAGAGTCGAAAATAATTTCTCAGACTCTTTCTGAACCACCACCACCTTCTCCAACCCAGAGTTTTTTATGTTCCCTCTGTCAGTAGGGGAGGATATGGCTTAGCAGACTTTTGAGGGAACAAAGGGATGACTAGAGGATGTGGCTCATTGGAAAAGAACATAATGTTCTTATAAGAAACCAAATTGAAAGGCATGCCTTCGCACACATAACAAGCAGGACTGTCCAAATTAATTAACAAAAAGGTGCCTTATGCAAGGTACTTTAAGATAAAGATTGCTAAGAAGAAGAAAGAGGCTGACAAAGAAACCTGCAAGTCAAGACGAATTGCACTGCTAAGTATCATGCCTATCTGCCGTGCAAGATCAGCTGAAAAATGGATAAGTCTCTGCATACGCTTCTCCTTCACTGTTTTCAAGATCCACAGTGGCTGAATTGTTAAAAAGAAAAAGACATTTCATTAATTTCTATAAGAAGCTACCAGACAAAAGCCAAATAGGGAAGAACTTATCGTTTGTATTAGGTAATGACCCTAGCAGGTAACTGACTTGCCCCATGGAGAAGCCTAATTTCATTAGGAAGATGGGTACTTGTCCAGCAAAGTCATCAAATGCTTGGAGAGATGAATCTCAGCCATGTCTCTAAGCTTATGTGACACTTTATTTTGGCATACCCATTTCAAGTCAGAAATACCAATGCAATTTTACAAAGTCTTCAAGACAAACTTAGTAGCAAACAAAAACTTATAAGGCTTACTGTGACAAGATTTCCAGTATATCCGATATATCTCTGAATAAAAGCTTCCTCACAGACTACATGAGTGGCCTTACATCCGATAAACCACTTGTCTACGAACATGGCTCCTTCTCTAATTGCAGCTTCAAGTACCTATAACAATATCCCAGAAATTTCCCTTAGCTGCTAAAACATTTTCTGAATAAATTCCAAAGAAAAAATTCAAATACCGTGTGTTATGAAAAGAGAAAATATTTCTGTTTAAAGTTTCTTACAACATGACATCTTATTCGAGACACAGACAACCCTACCAAGGACCAGACTGAATCAACAATCAGAACTAGTAAATCCATCATAAACGGGTCTTAAATGGTACAAAGATCCTAAAGGTTTTTGAAACGTGAGCAAGTTATTGCTATTTTAGTAAAAGCTGGGTGTCCTTTCAGTAAATAATGGAAAAAAATTTACTTGCAGCAGAATGGCATGCCATAAATCACCTTGTTATGAAGCTCACTAGAAATGTCTGGATCAATAAATATGCAGGCACCAGCAAGCGTGGATCCCTTGCTGGCCCCAAGATCCTTTCCAAAGGAACGGATATGTGCCTGCAAGTTCATGCCAGGTGACTCCATTTTCTCAAGCACAGCTGCAGGTAAGCAAGAATTTTCAGCTTCTGAAAATGATGTAAGCCGACCCGAGTCCTCCATAGGCAACCCAGCACTGGCAGAACTTCTGACACTGTAAAGTGGTTCACTCAGCCTAACTGCAATATCAAACGTCCAAATATACCATAAAGGGATTTTAGTGAAGCGGCTTTAGAATTTAATGAACTGTGATTAAGTAAGAATACCAACATTCTTATGATACAAGAAGTCTAAATAATGGTTACTGTAAAAACCCAAGGTGCATTCTCCGGTAAACAATAGTATAAGAGAGTAAAATTACCATCAAAAGTGAATTGCTTACCATTCTGCCTGACACTGTCTACAAACCAGGCCAAGCTAACAACAAGAAGGCCATTCTGAGACCCATGTTTCAGTGCATGCTCAAGCTTGCGGCTACCAAAACTGTAGGAAACGTTAAGTTCACATGAAAATCGTCTATTTTTACTCTTTTTACCATTAAAATGAAATGTGATGGAGATAAATAAAGAGGCAACATCAAGTAAAGTGCCCCCTGAGGGTCTTTCATTAGGATATCTGGACCACAAGATGAGTGCATTGAGGATGCAAGCTAGAGCTGTATTGACCGCCCAATCTCTCTGTTGCCTCCATCACTTGCTTTCTTGCTTCTGTTAACAAGTGCACTTACTTTAAATGAGCAGAAAAACAGCAAATTTGACAAAATCCAAAGAGATGCTAAGGAAATAATGGCACAAATTCATCAACGAGGAACTCTGAGAGAAAGGAGAAGCCTCTGTGGAGAGAAACAGAAGCATGGAAACATGCAAAGTTCCATATGCAACGGATCAATCAAGAACTATCAGAAACTAATGAAGGAACAACATTCAACAGCAACTCCGAGGCGGATGTAAAATTCAGGTTCACAGAACAGTTGGGATTCAAGAGGCATGACAATAAACCAATTTACTGCATTTTTACCATCTCCACACTCTCGAGCTGGACAAGAAGAGAAAACACCAAACTAAACTAGGTAGTATAGCCCTGCGCAGTGAGGATTATACAACAGCGAATTTTCACCAAATTCGTGGACTGAGCATGCGCGTTGTAATATTTTCAGTTTACCATTTTTGCACGTGGGGCTGGCTAGGAACCCGACGTAAGAAAATGCAACCAAATCTTATAGATTAGGACAACTGTGGTCAATAAGGTTTGTATAACAGGAAGAAATTCAAGAGATTCATGGTCTGACATGAGCATGAACTTTCAACATTTCCAGTTTGCCACTACTATATTTTTCTGGTAACACATAAGCAAAAATGCAAAAAATAAATAAAACGTTGGCAAGAAGAGATCCCGTAAACATCAGAAGGACAAATTTATGTCTTTGTTTTTAAAGATGAAATTATCAAATGCAAATATTTATTTCCCTTCCCTTGTGCACCCATGCCTTCTAAAGGGTTGCATTGGTCAGTTTGCCAATGACGATAGAACCACAGCCTCTACTAAATCTGTTCACCATTTCGTAAGGGATTAATAGAGTACTACGGCTAGACAATTCCAGTTTAAGTTTTAACAGTTGAATCCACGCGTTCAGTAAAACACTTGGAACGTTTCATTTTTTTTTTTGGTTTCTCACGTCAAGTGTGGTTCTTCCCCTGCTCAAAATTGAGGGTGGGCTATTTATAAAAGTCATCAAAGTGGGTGAAAATAGTGTTGTGCAAAATGCTTCAGTTTGCCAACTAACAGGAATGAATTTGACAACTGATCCTAATATAGTCACATATTTGGAACTCCTTGTGTGACTCATCAAAAGATGATCCAAATGACCGCGGCAACATAGGTAACTTTTTTTTTTTTTTTTCATCCATTGGAAAGATGGGAGCGCCATATCTCTCACTATATATATGCCACAAAAACTGGATTACCAATGATACCTCGGCAAGAGCAAAAGCGCCACGTGAGAAGGAAGACTATGACCGCCTCGGCCTCAATAACAGCTTCACGTGGTGCGAAGTCCGTATCGGGAACCACGTGTAAAGCCACTAAAATCCGCAAATTAGATGCCGCATCGGTTTCACCGTAATGAATCATTTTCCTTCAAGTAATAGCATTTTACTTTAAAGCTGGCACCATATTTGTCTTTTCCCAGCCGTGGTAGCCGGAGTCGTAAACTTATAGCAACAATAACGGCAGCAGCAAGGTGACAATAATAAAACAATGGTAGTAACAGTATTTATTGGTCCTTCTTGTAATTGTAATAAGGATCGCAGAAAAGCATGTGGCGGAGCCGGGAAGATGAAAGATAACTGTCGTTGGGGTCTTAGTAGTGGGAACGTGGTCATCTCAGGACGAGCCATGCCGTAACAAGGATCCCACGTAGTGACAAAGCAACATTGTTAGTGCAGCCGATACGGACAATTAAAATACTTGAACCGTCAAAAACGTGCTCAGCACACCAAGGGTTCCAAAAGGAAGGCAAAATTAACCACCAGACGATCTGCATAGAGCAACCCTTTACTCATTTTCTTCCGGAAATTGAAAAAAGCCATTTAGAGGTTCATCGAAAAACTTTTGAGTTAAGCAGCTAGCTTTCATTAAATCGAACGACCACTCCAAAGAATAAAACCATTCATCATTTTTTACAATTGATCTAATCCTCAGGGTCCTGCATCAAATTAACAAGGACAGTCGGGATCATCAGCCAAACAGCAACCAGATATTCCGGTCATAGACTCGCTCAATTTGCTGATTCAGCTTAACAACCGCATTCGACAAGAAAATAAGAATCAGAACATATATAGGACTTTGTATTGGAACCAAAATTTTGTCATTTTTCTTCAGTTTCCTCTAGTGTTAGAAGTTTTTACCTGTTTCATCTTGGACTTGCAGGCAATTGACAAATACATTCTGCCCTATTGCTAAAAATCGATCCCTGCTTAATGTTTCAAAATAGTCAACCGGTAAAATTAATCAATCAAAATTTATTTGGATAAGGACATTGATGCTAAGGAAAAAAAAATTAACAAAATAACAAATAAATACTTTTTCAATTGACATAAATTCATTCGGTTCGGTACGTAACTATAATAAGCTCTTCGTTCTATTTACAATATTTTTATAGTACTGAAGTTGTCTCAACTCTCAAAATTAAAAGTGCAATCTTGCGTGTGGCTTTGCCATAATAAGGTGGAAATTGATGTGCCAATGCCTGTAAAAATAGAATATAAATTTGAGAAAACATAAGAGTAGTTAAAACATAAGTGACGTAATTACAGAAATGCTTTCTAGGAAAGGGTTTGCAAATAAAAAAAAAACAAAAGGGCTTAATAAGGTTCACAAAAAAAAAAGGTAAAAGTACAAACGTGAACTTCAATTATTAATGTATAGAAAGGGGTGCTAGATTTAAAATTTATTTTGACGCCCATTAAACATGGCAGTTTCGTGAGAAACAGAATAACCATATATGCATATATACACGGAAGAAACAAACTTTTGCTCCTCTAACCGGCAGGTCTTTAAAGAAGCAAAAAAAAAAACCAGGTTACGTGAATTGGAAAAGCTCACAGTTACTGTGAACCCCCACCACCACCTAACTCGCTTATCAAAGAACAAGGTAAGACCACCATGTTTACTGCAGGGACTGTGCCCATGAAAGGTGATGGTGTCTTTTCTTTCCAACCTTTTCTACCACCAAAGTGGCGCGCGCCAGTCACTTTCGCCCGCAAAAACGCTCGGTTTTTATGTACCGAAATGACATTCATATCCCGGTCTGTAAGCGGGAAACAAATTTTGTTCGAGGGGCATATTCGTCACGCTGATGTAAGAAAAAGGAAAATTGGAAAAGCGGAGGTGACAACAGGGGGCACCTAAACATGAAGCTCAGAGGCATGCTTCCCCTTTAACAAGCAGGGTGATTTCAGAATTTTGAACCAGCAAGAAGCCGAAATATCGGGAATAATTATTCACGATCATCTTATCGGCAGTAAAATCAATCGTTTTAGAACGATTTCACTAATATTTCCTGTTGTTTTCATTCCCTTGCCTCAGTTTCGGAAATTTCTTTTGGCGAAAAAATGATGGAAAAAGAGTTGTTCTTTCGGATAATTTTTCGATGAATAAGTTCACAACCTCTGGAAGTTGATACCTTCTCAAGAAAATTAAAATCTCCGTCACCCCCGAATGGGGTTCCGCCTTTCCGGCGATCGACCGGATGGATACTTTCGTCTATGTCGACATGTAAGAGGGCACCGATGTCAAATCGTCATAGAAAACTTTTCAAATTTCGAAAAAGGAGAATTAATACTCTAGATATTCTAATACCACGAGACGGAAGAAATTCAAACTTCGAAACTTTACCATTTTGCCCGGCCTTGTAAGCCCTCATCTCACTCACTCACACGCACACACAGAGGCAGGGGAGAGAGAGAGAGAGAGAGGAACCTTTGGACAAGCCTGTGACGCAGATAACCAGCCCTGAGAAGGGTCCGGTGACGCCAGACGATGCCGGAGATGCAGGAGGACAGCCGCCGCGAAGACCTCCCATCGCCGGAAAATTGGTAGGACCGCTGGAGAGGAGGCGGGCGCAACCCTTGCTGTAGACGACGTCGACAAAACCCGCCATCGGATTCACTATTCGACCATCCCTTGGCTTCTAGGGATCACAAGTCTTCGTGAATGACCGCAACCAGCACGGTGACGCCGGGGATCGCCAGAATCCGGGGTCTTTCAGAGGAGGGGAAAGAGAGGAAGAGAGAGAGAGAGAGAAGGCGGCAATTCTCTGAGGATCAAGTCCTGTTATAAGGCAATGAAACTCTTAACAAAAGCCCCGTAATGAGAGGTTCATTTCAGTGATACCATTCCATTTTCTAAGCTTGTTACCCCAGCGAACGCCTCATCAAGAAATACCCAGGAAATAAATGATATTTACCATAATGCTATTACTTTTTTTTACGTAATCATTTTCAGATTCATCCTGCCATTATCGCAATTTTCAAATTCACGCCTATCATTTTCATTTTTATCAAGAAAGCATCTTTTTGATACTTTAAACTGGTGGGCATCTCCTCTACTTACTTCCGATGCCTAAAGGCGTGAAGAACTTAACAGGATGAGCTTATATATATATGTCCAAAACGCTAACGGTCAATGTCAGATGCAAACTTACAAAACTTGGCATTCGAGCATTATATATGACAGCTTCAATGATGCATGGAGTACAGACAGCTCTCACAGGGAAGATGAAGAGACGCTTTGGATCTTTTCGTTTTAACGCGATTTACATAGTTGATTTGATATTCATTCATTCTTGAGTAAAATGTATTAAGTGAACACTCTTAAAAATGGCCACTGATGTTGAACTATAGTTGATTTTTATCAATTATATAACTTGATCAACAATGTGCAGCTGCTAGAACTTGGATATTCAACTAACTTTCTCCAACTTGGTCTATGTTTAACCTACTAACTATGCATATGAGATTCTAGATGGAGAGATGTTTGCACTTTGGGATGGTGGGTGTGACTTGATTGCCATATAAAATAATCATGAAATTTATAAACCTTGGTAGGCTAGGAAACCAATTGAATGTCCTAAGCCAGGTGCAACATATGCAGCTTTTTTGAGCTTGTGTCACGAACTATTTTGGAATATATAACAAGCCGATCTTGAACTCGACTCAAGCTAAAACTCGTACAAGAAAGAAGAGACAGATTTACGTGGTTCGGAGTAATAACCTCCTACATCTACGGTCGCACAGATCTTTACTATTCACTCACAGATGAACACAGACACTCACCAAGAAGAAGACCAGAAATTGCGGCCCTCCTCTCAACATAAGGATTAGGGCGAAACCCGCATTTGCATATGAGTGTCCAGTATGAATCAAGTTCCATACACCAATATTTTATTCATCTTGAAATCTTGAGATGATTTCGTTGCCACATGTAGGTCTCGGAGAGATGTGAAGTTGACTTATATTTTAAAAAGGGAAAACTCACTTTCATAGAACACCTAACGATATAAATTTTTCAATTATTATTGCTTTCTGAAATAATTTAGTCATTTCAACGAATTGATAGTGCCAAGGTTGAGTAGAATGTTCAATCGTAGACATAAGCACAACTATATGTCTTACATAAAGAATTAATATCTAAATGTCAATGAAAGTAACCTGCATTTTCTTTCTAAAGATTTTGAGGGTAGTGAAACTTGAGAGTAGAAACGAAGGGTTGAAAAGTGTATTTGACGATAGCAGTATTCAGTGTATTATATGAATTATTCTACCTGTTCCAGCTTGTTATCTGTACCAACAAGAATCTAATAATGGAGCTCTTTCACTGGAAGCTAACTATTAGCATGAGAGATGCCAAAGTTGTTCTGATGCATAGTGACAAGTTTTGCAAAGCCCTAGAATTGTGAGAGGCATATTCTCATCTTACTCTTCGGCAATTATGCATCCGTTCATGTTTGTCCTAAGTGTACCCTTCTTTTTAGAGGTATTATGTCTTTAAAATAATTATATGTTCATTGCGCATGTCAGTTCACGTGTGCATCATCACATGCATGTGCAAGGGAGAGGAGGAGAGCCAGCAAGGTTGTGTTGGAGTAAACCGCGTGAAGGATGCAAATATTTCATCGTGTACATAAATTAAGTACTTTTGTTATTCTATTCTCTAAAGCTGGTATATATTACGGGTATAATATATTCATTCACGAGCCAAGTACTTGGATTGACAGATTGGAGACCTTGAGTTGGCCCTACAATTACTAAGAATCTAAAAACAGTTCCTTACATAAATTTTACTCTACAATCAAATTACTTTAGAAAAGAACGCAAAATCTTAGTAATACCGTTTTCTCAAGCAGTGGCAGACCCAAATTAAGGCAAACACAAGCATCTAATAAACACGATTACATCTAACGAAATTTATATATATATGTGTGTGTATGTATAATTCTTCTCCACCATCCAGTATGCTGTGAGAGTCCAGAGAATTTGGACAGCTGAAAAATAAAGACATCATGAGTAGGAACATCTGTCTATACTTTGGGTCAAAATGGTTAAGATAAATAGTAGAAAACACAAGTGAAACCTCGATCCAGGTTTTTCGGGCCCAAACCTGAGATTGTTTGGGCCGAGTACTGGGTACCCGACTCAATGTCCAACCTGATGTGTGACATAAATCATGTTTGGCCGAGTATTGGGTACCCGTCGAATACCCGACTCGATGTCCAACCTTATGTGTAACATATAATCATGTTTGCATCGATTACCAAAAAGATCTCTTGGAAAAAAAACATGGTCTAGAGATGCGAACCAACTTGGTCATATCGTTCACCTATTTCAACGGCCAAATAGTGTTGATGGCATGGATTAGATAGACAGGTGTTATTGTTGGAAAAATGTCTTACTTACCGACAAATAGTAGCAAGTTTGCCCTTTTAGAATGAGAGTATGGCCAGAAGTAGGCAATTTTTTTCTGCCAGTTCCGTGGATCAAATGCTTTCTCCTTCAGCATTAAAGAGGGGGAAAGAAACAAGCCAACTAACAAAAAACAACAACTAATAAATATGACCCCAACTGAACTGACCCGTCATTTCTTTTTCATCTTACAACACGATCGGAGTGGAGAAGATACCCTTCCGATCCCTGTAGCTTAACCCGTGGTTTATGCAGTTGACCATGATATTAACCAAGGGTAATGGCCATCGCGTTTATGCTATGTCACAAATATACAAATCCATTGCGGAATTTGATATAAACGCATATATGTGTTGGGTTGTTTTCCCCTGTTGATTAAATTGTCCCATTTAACAGTGAAATCACATTTACCCCTCTATATAACTAAGGTTCCTTTTCATTTTACTGAAAATCACATTTATTAATAAAAACAAAAATAGGGCTAATGTATATTAATGTAAGTTATTAGTTAAAAAATTGCATGATGACTATGGCTATCGAGAGTGAGTTTGAGCTCACTCACAAGGGTTTGCTTATTCATGGTGATGGACGTTTGAAAGAAAAATAATGAGAAAAAGATGATGGATATTTTTGTCTTACTTTACACTTTTTTTTTTCTTATTTTTCTCTCGATTGTTCATCACAACGGATGCTTTCATGAGTGAGTTGAATCACTCAAAATAACCAGAATAACCATTCAATTTTCCAAAACTAGTTTATCTTTTTGTTTTTAAATGTGATTTAATCAATAAGAAGCAAAACAGGCCTGTATATATGTGTGTTTTTTAGCAAGCCTTATATTTATATATATATATGTGTGTGCATTAGCCAGTTTTATTTTACTTGAGGCTGGTCCAACTAGTCTGTGTTATATTTTTTCATAATATTTGACATATATGTAATTTTTACGTTCAAATAATTATGAATTTATAAAATATTTATTTTACATATTTAGGTAAGACCATACAGTCTAAAAATCAAAAGGGCACTGATTTTTTTTTTCTTTCAAAAACCCATTTTACATATCCCGAAATATGATTATTATATCAGCATGCGTAACTGGGGAAACTCCATCATGACAATTACTCAACACTTGAATGTTGAATGAGTGAAGAGATAAAGTAAGAAGTTAGGCTGTTAAAATTTATACAGCTAATCAAGATCTAAAGAGAGAGAGAATGACATACAATGTTGATAAAATAGGAATATATAACAAAATTTTGAGACAAAAGGTTTTTTAGATACAAAAACATATAACATATAATGTACAGTAAAAGAAGAGAAACAGGGAGACAGATGAAAGATGGAGCAGCACAGTCACTCAGTCACAGACGAGCAGCGGTGCCTTAACCAAATGGTAAACTGGACATCTTCCTGCACAAGACGAGCCACAACATCTAGCGAAGTGAAAGCGTTCCTGAAGAAGACTTTGTTGTTGCGTTCCTCTCAAATGCGCCACCAAACTGAAATGAGCTATGGTGTTCAATTTTAATGAAATTAACCCTTTAGAGATCGATGTCATCACATATGCGCACTTATAAGAACTCGAATTATTTATGATCCCATTTTCCAAGAAGCCAACAATTTTAGAAATAGTGAAAATGAATTATGGTGCAATAGGAAAACACAAAGAGACATGTCAATCAGATGTCCTTAAAAGGGACGGCTCAACGACCTCATATATATTTATACCACTGCGATTGTACTGCTAAAACTAGCATGTCGTTTGCCCTGTTCTCTTTCTGAAGCACATGGGATGAGACCTCCTCCAGTGAGGTTCCGGTCTCTTTCAAGAACATTTTGAGTACTTTTCACTTAAAACACGGCCCTGAATCTTGGATTTAATGCAAGTCCGTGATGCCAGTTTTAAAACTTTCTCTGGCAAAGTACGGCAATCGAGGACGCCATTGCTTTCCATAGGCCACTGGGCCTCATCACAGTTTTTAATTATTTATTTTAATGTTTATATATATATATATATATATATATATATATATATATATATATATATATATATATATATATATATATATATATATATATATATATATATATATATATATATATATATATATATATATATACAGACGCCAAGGAAGGGGAGCCGGCAGGGGCCATGGTTGGGTGAACTTAGAAAAAAAAATTATATGTAAAAAATCAATTTTTTTTAATTTGGCTCGACTCGTCGTTCCTCTTGGTTCGACCCATGAACAGTTTAGCTCGCTCCTGAAAAAAATTCTGCCGTTCACCCCACGTCTTTTTAACAATTTTGCTCTCAATCAAATCACAATTGTTGTGGTAATGCATTGGGGATCTCCCTTCAATATGCAATAGTCAGGCTTTTTATTGCATTCAGTATGTTTGAACACTAGTAGAGAAATTCATGTGCACACGTACCTGAATGGTTTCACGGACAGATTGTAATTTTGAAAAAGATTTTTACAATACTCACGTATTGTTTTTAATGACAAATATCTCTTAGGAGCCGTATAGTATAATAAGGACATTTGTATGTATTTCATGAATTGGACCCAAAGATTAAGCCATATTAATGAAATAATAAAAACATTTGTAAGTATTTCATGAATTGGGCACAACGATTAAATCATATTAATGAAATATGAGCTCTGTTGTTTCATGAATCTACTTTAATTTTGTTCAAAAATTCATAAAATACCAATAAAAGTATTCTTTTTACAAACAACTTTTTATTAAACTTAATTAAATCTTAAAAATAATGTTTCTAAAAGGTAAAGCCCCTCAACTCTAACTTTCTGATTTCGCCACAGTACTCTTTTAAAAAGAGCTTGAAACAAAAATTGACCATTTATTAGCTCACGCTTCATCCATCTAACTACTTGTGATTGTACGATTGGTCCAAATCTATGTCACCAGGGTGCGGCAACCCAGATTGTTGGTGTGGGTACTGGTGCGGGTGCAGGTGCGACCCAGATTCGCACCCAACCCGCACCCTATTGATTTCAGTTTTTATTTTTTTTATCAAATTTGATATTATTAATATATTATAATAATAAATTAATAATAATAATAAATACCTTCACCGTTAATTTTTTAAAATGTATCGCACCGGCACCGACACTCGCACCCGGCATTTTGGTGACATAAGTCCAAATTAAACCTGTGCCATACATATCAAATCACCACTCATATATATCGATTCAGTTGTTGGCCGTCAAGTTTTTTTTTTTGCACTTTCCTTTTTTCAGAAAAAAAGGTAAAAATAAACGGATCAGTTTAAACTTCTGTACTTTTTAAATTAAAATACAATATGCCAAATATTGAATAAAAATCGATTTCACTCTCTTTCTTTTTTCATTTTTCAAATTAAAAGATTCGCCTCCTGTACAATATTATTTTCCCAAGGTACAAGCAAATAGGGCTTCTTGAATGATCAAACCAGTCGACAGTCTAAAGAGTTGGTGAAGCATCTTAATTAAACTGGAAAAACAATTAATACAGTACCGCCATATAATAGGACTTGGTTGAAGCTCCAAACGCAAGGTCACCGACAGAATAAGAACAATAAAACGATTATAATGGATTGACTTATTATAATAAAATAAATTTTTTCAACCACCAGCTTGAATGAACGCAAAACCAGTTCACACTTCATTATTAGTACAACTACTTATATTTGAACATTAAAAAACTAGTGCAGGAATCTTATGTATATATAGGCGTTTGTCAAAGTTACAAAAAAAAAATGAAATGAAAAATCTTCTTATCAAACTTACGAACTGCTCTCGTTATGGAATGAGTATCAGGTCAAACAAGGCACTCGCTTATAAGATGCGACGGACAGGGGCTAATCTCTGTTCATGAGTTGAAGTGCAATTCAGACTCTCACACCAGACATCGACGTAGTTCTGGATCCTGAAGACAAAGGACTAACACCAGACATCGACGTAGCTCTGGATCCTGAAGACAAAGGAAGAAGAGGTCTCGGATCTCCAAAGAAATTTTTAAAGAGGTGCCTATAAAAGAGGAAACATTAATTTTTCATTTGAAATAAAAATACCCTTTTATGGACAACCACTCTTCCCTTAGCTTAAAAAAAGATGTTTCTTCTAAATGGGTATTTTTTGTCGTTTATATCAAAAAAAGAATGTTTTCTTTTACTGTTCAGTCTTTTATTTTTTTTGTACAAGTAGAGTGAATATTTCTTAATTTTCAAAATTAGTAGTAATTTGTTATTTGCCCAAATGTCAAGTGCCTTTTTGTCATTTTTTTTTGTTTATTTCACATTTATAACTGCACTTAGAGTGTGACATCACATCACATCTTTTTCTCAAGGGAAGCATTTTCAACCTTAAATAAATGGAAATAGGTTCTCCTTATTTCTAATACCATATCACCAGGAGAAGAAATAGGCTTTCACTAGCTTAAAGTAGCTTCTAACTAAAAATATTTATTTGAAAAATGTTAATAGATCAAATGCTTGATTTTGAACTTCTTAATTGCAGTGGGACCATAATTAGTTCAATTAAATATGCATGTCTAACCTACCAAGCAACTGCTTTATTAATTGCTAACCTACCTACTTGACATATACACATTCATATTCAAGATTCCATATTTTTGGTGGTCCAGCTGGTGGGACACCTACTACCCCAATTGTTTTCTTTATAAAAAGTATAAGACAAGGCAAAAATATTTTATCATGATTATGGTTGATCAGGACCAGAGCAACCGAACTATACATTTACCTAATGTCTTTTTCACCATAAGGGACGTAGCATACCTGGTCGAGGTGGAGAATATGCATGATATGTCCCCGAAACCCAGTTTGATTTCTGTGGATACTGTTACTCGAGACTAAAAATCATAGCTGAATAATACTTGAGTTGAAAGATGTACTATATAACATCTGCATCCTGAACATGTCATTTGTATCTTGAACACTTAATGTCCTTTTTAAAAAGACTTTTTTATTTTGAATTCCATATCCTTGAGAGACAGGCAGCTGACAAATTAACTTCTTCCAAATTGTAATGGATAAATACAATATTTGCACGTTTTAGACAAAATTTAGCTTTTTTCTTAAAATTATAGTTTATAATTAACTTATTCTTATTATATACATATATAATTTGTGGAGACGAGTTTTATGCCATTGAAAATTTCTTGTACACCCTTTAATAATAATGCCGACTCATTTCTTCCATTTTTTCCAAGGTAATTTATGTCAAAGTAATTTGCAGAAAAAAAACAATATTTATGACAACTGCTTTTACTTTAATACTAACTAATTGGATATTTCGTGGGCACAAAAAGATTCGACAAAGGGAGAAACTATTCCATAATGGAGATTCTCCTCATAAAAAGGAAGCAATTTTGTGGCATATTCAGTAAGTAAGATGCTTGATTTCCTAAAATCAGGCTGTCTAGAACATATTGGCTTATATATATATTAAAATGTAATTTGTTTAGTTTTGAAAGTGATTAGAAAAGCACGATGACATGTTGCAATCACGTGACCTTACCATCATTTCATCCGTTAAATTTGCTCTTGTGGAGGAAAGCCCCCCACAAAGTTTTTTCCGAAGCATGGGGCCCTTATTCAGGATTTGAGATAAGTGGTTGCACCGAAAACGTAATTTTCGCCAAAAAGCAGTGAAAAAGAATTAACGTGGAAAATTAGATGGGTAAAAAGTAAGAACTGTTTTAACTATTTTCTTGAAAGAAAAGGTTGTCTACATCGAGAGGAGATCGAGTCAAACGCATCCCAGACCGTTCGCAGGCTGCCTTTTGTGCTCATGCCTTTCCACTTTACTCTTTCCTCTATTTCTGAAACCAACGAAAAAGTAAAGAGAATGGAATTTGAAAAGCATATCTTTCTGGCCTTTTGCAGAATGCGGCAGCTCCTTTTATATCCAAAAAATCTGCATCGTTTTTGCACGAAAGTTACCGAGTTGCCATTATTGAGATCTTACGGCTTTGCCAGTTTTGACCACATTTTATTGAAAACTTGTGTTCGTTTCTTTTTCATTTTTATGCTTTTTAATTTTTTTATCTTTTATGCCAAATATTTTTCTCATTCCTCAGTCAGATATTGAGTAAAGAAGCCAATATATTACACAAGAAAATTCGAATCTGCCAATTACCAAATATTTTCAGACAATTAAAAACTAAAATCCAATGTTGGTTGCATAGGGGTGTGCGCAATGAGGTGCTACAGAAATGGTATGCACTTTTTTGGTGGTAGCATTTTAAGACTTCTCTATGTATATAACTTAGTGGGAATGATCGATTTTAAATCAATCGAATGATGGAGATTTTTTAGAAAGATTAAAATAGCCATCAAGAGAGGAGAGAGAGAGATAGAGAAACAAATCAATTTTCTTAAACAAAATATGTCACCTTTGATGAGAAAATAGGTCTTTTGGCTTTTCTATTTTCAACTTAATCACCACTGTTGATCAACTCAAACAATTTTCATTAAATCTAGTATATAAAGACTCTGATAGTGTTCTCTCTCTCTCTCTCCATATATATATATATATATATAGTGTGTGTGATGATCCGTCAGGCCAAGCGGGAAGAACCAGCGTTCAGTTTGTTCATGTGGCAGTGGTAAAGGTGAAGTTGAACAAAGCCTACAGGTGAAATTGGGTCAGGAATAAGAACTGGACTTTTTAGCGGCCCAGGTGGGTCTGGGACAGACAAGGATGGTTGAACTCCAAACGTAAATGAGAAAGTGCTTGACGGCGTATCTTAGTCGGGATGTAGATCTCCCATTATAGATGGAAACCAACTCAAGAAGCTCGTCGTCTTGGCAAAGCCAAGCAGATAAAAGTTCACCATTTTACTGGTTCGCGTCCGAGCCAACGCTAGGGCTGGACAGCAGTTCTCTAGCTACACCTCACCTACGTGAAGAGTTTTCAGAGTCCCCTCAGGGAGAAAATAAAGAAACTCCTCTGTCTGAAGATGATTGCTAAGTTACGTGACCAGGAAAGTTATCAACAGACGTATCTGAAGTTGATGAAATCAAAGAACGGAAGCTTCAGTGAAGCAGAGAACAAGAAGAAAAGAGAGAGAGGGCACTGAACTATAACATTTTGAAGCGCTTATTACTTATAAAAATCATAGTTTCTATTGCAAGCATGAGAAGATTATTGATAGGGAATTTCTACGATGGTGCAGCACCATTCTTGGACAATTGCAACGGTAAGCCCAGTAGACAGCATTCAGGAAGCAACAACCAAGTTGGTTGCCCTGCCAACCATGACCAAGTTTGATACCAGGACATCATCCACGATATATTATCCTATCGCCTCATCTTAAGCATTGATGAAGTGACACCACATAGAATGAAGTGATTGCGCTCAGCTAGACACCTTGACCGGGTTGGCAGGCGCTGGTTGCAAGAAATCCTTGACTAGGAAAGCACCATCCTTGACTTTTGTAATGACACCCTACAGCAACAAGAGAAAGAATCAGATTTCCAGAATGGCTGCCTGATATGCATGCCTTTGTAACAAACGACTTAAATCATCCCAAATTTACAAGAATTCATCTGAATCAGGCCAAACCATCAATACAATTGGAATTGGTATCAAATTGAGTTTCGTTTCCATGTACTTTGTGATAATTACTCTGGTCTTCTCCGTGTAGATATATCATATATGTTTTATTTCAAAGGATTTCCTTAACACTAGATATATGTTAAATGGCTAACTTGAGGCTGATTTCTCAATATGTGTGTGTGCGTGCGAGAGAGAGAGAGTGAGGGAGAGATTGACCTTTTCAGTAATGATGCCAGTAATTAGACTAGCAGGGGTAACATCGAAAGCAGGGTTCCACACAGATATCCCCGATACAGTCACTTGCTCACCCTGTCCTCCACGAGCATGGGTCAACTCCTTCGGTATTCTTTCTTCAATAACAATTTGCTGACCAGATGAGAGGGATAGGTCGATGGAAGTTGACGGTGCAGCCACATAAAATGGTATGCCATGGAAGGATGCAGAAAGAGCAATCGAGTACGTTCCAATCTTGTTTGCCGTATCACCTAAAACAGCCAGAAGATTCTACGTAAAACAATCTGACAAGGCAACAGTTTAAGAGTGGATGACACAAACACAGAGTTTTGAAATTCCGTGATATACCATTTGCAGCTATCCTGTCAGCACCAACAATGACTGCATCGACACGGCCATCTTTCATTAAAGCGGCAACAGCAGAATCTGCTATTAGCGTAGCAGGAATCTTGTCATGCACTAATTCAAAAGCTGTCAACCTGGATCCCTACACAGTCGTGGAAGAAAAGGTAAATAGCAGAATGCGAGAAGCAATGCACATGCAGAGACGGGGACTTGACTCCCCTATCGCTCCCAGCATATTGTAGCTCCTTTAATCGACAGACAGCATCACCATCATTTGAGAACCACAAGGACACAATAACTGATTACTGATAATGTAAGATCCTCACCTGGTTAAATGGTCGTGTTTCAGTACAGAAGGCCCTCTCCAGAATTCCTTCAGCATGAAGTGAACGAATAATACCAAGAGCAGTCCCATGTCCAGCTGTCGCAAGACTATATACACAAGAGATCACAAAAGAACCCATCGGACGACAAATCTAAAAAAAGGAACCTGTCAATGGAAGCTGCAAATCACCTGCCCGTATTACAATGCGTTAAAACAGAAATCTTCTTTGAATTCTTGGGTTGGTCACGGAGGAAGCTGGCTCCATGTGAACCAATGGCTTTATTGTCAGCAACATCATCTACAAGCATAGCCTCAGCAGCTTCTGTGTAAGCCTGCAAAGAAAGCACAAATAAGTACGAAAACAAGCAAGACTTACAGACCTGGAAAAAGATTCTGATAATATATCGTGGCACAGATAGCATATTCTAAGGAATCATCATGAACCACCATCCTTCAAGAAATAAACACTTTATCTATACTAAACAAAACAGATGGTAAACAAGCCACCTCCGTAACCAAAGGGAGCAGAAATGAAATAACCCAACCTTTGGTAGGAGGACAACATCAGACGCTTGTTGAGCATACCTTGGTATAGACTTCACATAGCAAAAAGAAGATATCCTGCCAGGCTGATGTTCCATAAGGTCATAAACACTTGGACATAGTTTCAATGACCTCAGAAGTATGGTACTCAAGGTCAAATTTACTCTGATCTCTCACATTTGACAGAATGAAAATTTCTGCCATAATTCTTCTTTGCCATGATCATGCTACCTACATATGTAATTCTGGCAAGGAAGGAATTTTATTTTATCTGTGCGTACTTGAACTGCTCTTGATGAAGGGGATGCTAGTTTATAACTTTATAAGTTTCTGATACTTCTCAAGCCAAAGCATGGAAATGCAATGGATTACTTGGATACAAACAAGTATATGGCAAATATATGTGCCACCCTCGGAAGTTGAGTCCAGAAAATGATGACACTCTTCCAGATGCAGGGTATACCATAGAGGCAGTTTATTGGGAATATACCCCTGACTTCTACAAAGAGATAGATATCCCATGAAACTATAAACTAAATTAATTACTCAGACAAGTACAGGTCAAATTTAAGACTTCACAGAAGAAGAGTCCTCATGGAACTTCCCAAGTATGAACAAAATCATTGACACAAATGTGGAAGTGTTGAATCCCTGTTAGTGGTGCTACAAATGATAAGAACATAAAATAAAATGAGCGAAACTGGAAAACATATATATTGAACTGCCAAAATAGCTAAACAGTTACAAGGTTAAGCATCTAAAGGGAATGCAAGTTGAAGGCTAAAGAATCACAAGATTAAAAATATAAAAGGTCTGCAAGTACAGAACTAATTGCAATTGAATCTAATATCTATAGCAAACCTTGACAAAAATTCACCATATTCCATGTAGGATATTTCTTTGAAAACCAGTTCAACCCAATGAAATGGAACATAAAAAATTCCCAACTCCCATGCATATGCACACAAAATGCATTTGCTACATACAGAATCAGTAATGTGTACCAAGGATAAAAGCATGTGACATACATATATCAAACCCTAAACACAAATATGATAGATATTTGGAAATGTAACTGATAATTTTACTGAACAAGATTAGAAAGGAATATCAGAGGAACTCCCGATACCCAAAATTTTAAGGATAACATGACATGACTGAAAGTGACCACTCTTTTATAAAATATTTCCTTTATTATTCCAAATTATTTTATGCCCTCTTAAAATTTTTATATTACATTGGTACATCATTTTTCTCTTTTCTCAGCTCCCTAAATTTCCTTTCTCTCCCAAAATTACCAAGATTCAGGAAATTTTTAAAATTGAGGGATTCCTTTCTTATGTTGACTATGTGATGTTTAATCTAGAAATAAAACAGATGTGACATCTGGAAGCATGCCTACATGAGGACAAAACCAACATCAAATAGTTCAAGTCACCCATTAGAATTCTATACATATTAAGGAATTCCTGTCCTATGTTGATAATGTTATGTTAACTGTAGAAATAAAACAGATGTGACATCTGGAAGCATGTCTATATGAAGGCCAAACTGATATCAAATAGTTCGAGTCACCCATTAGAATTCTATACACATTACCCACCTGAAAAACATATTCAGCCTTTTCGCTTCTATCAGCAGCCACCAAAACCACATTTTTAAGTTTTGTTGCAGCATCTGACAGATTTACTGCAGTTGGTCGGCTGCAAAGTTTTAATAACTACTGTTAACTAAAGGATTCATTAAAATAAACAAGTGAATGATACGATGGTGCAGAACAAGTTGTATCACCTAGAGACAAGGTATTCCAATTTTTCAATCAGGTATGAAACCGCTTCTGCAGAGGATCCAGAGAAAGATCGTAAATTTGACACCTCCACAGCAAGAGAAAGGGCTGCTGCTATAGCAATTGCAGGTGCACCACGGACCACCATGTCCCTTATTGCAACCCTGCATTTCAGAAAGTTGAGCAAATGAGCAAGCATCCCACCTATAATCATGTACATAACCGCTTTTTCGCCTTGTTCTCTTTTTCTTCCCTTTTCCCACTTTTCTTTCTGGTAACAAAGAAATAATCACAATGCAGAAGTTCAATTCAAGAATGAACTTCTCAAATTATCCATGAACACAAGATTTACTGCTGATGTCATAATCCTTAGTAGTTAATAACACCACATATAAGGACATCCATTTTCTAATACTTCAGGCATAAGGCTGAGTCCTTATTGGTCAGACAACACACTCAATGCAGTAAGAGTTAGATTGGTCATCACATCATTAAACATGACGGATGACCCAAGCACATCAGTCGCTGCTTTATATTGACATGAACACCCACTGGTACCTTGACTAATGCAATAGATAACAAATACACTAAGACTAAACAAATAGAACAATTACGGGCACATTGATTTGTTTCAAGAAACTTCTTGTAGCAGGGACTGAGCTGTAATTGCAACTATGATTTTATTGGATTGCACTATAGCCAAAAGCAAACAAGAAAAAATGTGGAACGCATTTCACTAATAAAGTTTCTGACTCGATGATAAGCAAATCAATTAGACCAGCATGAACTAAAAGACATACCACCCATCCTTTGAGTCCTTTATGTCCAAGTAAATCATTTCTAAGGGAAGCCTTCTCTGCAAGAAATAACAACAAACCAGAGTGAGAATCACTGGCTTAACAGGCCAAAGCCAAGTTAGCAGATAGGACAAAATAACATGCACATTGTCAACTACAAGCACAAGAAAGACAGCTGATAGCCCAAAGCCTCGAACTAGGAAAGACCATCACTTATTGGTAACCAGAACACATTTTCGTCTCACTAATGCTTCAAGAAACCAACTATAATTGAATATAACAAAATCGAAGTGTGTAAAATCCCTGTGCTAGTGCACTTTTTGTGGTACTTGGTACATGTTCATCCTCATATCTCATTAAAAAGTTAAAACAGTAATCCATGCTCGTTTTTTCTTTATTTTGGAATAACTGCAACATAAGCACAATCTTTTTCTACTACTTTCTGCAGTGATGCAGATTGTAGATTGAGGGATACCATACAAGTGATGGACTCATGGACCTAACTAAAGGTCAGTTCATTAAAAAAATATCTGCGCCATGTTTCAAGATGTCGGGAGATTTTCAGTGTGCAGAAGTTAGTATCTAGGCCACTCTCCTTGGCATAACCAGAGCTATAATTCCTTCTCTTGCAATTCGATCTCATACACGAAAGAATCAAGAACGGAAAGGAAACGACATTTAGTTCTTTAATTCCTACAATACATGAGTCAGCGACAGGTCTCTTCGGAAGGGCATGTCATATGGAGCATTATAAGGCAAAAAAGGATAACAGCCTATCCCTGAGATGCTTACGATACATAAGCTGCCACCCTTTTTCATATGAAAACTTCCTGTTACAATTTGCATCAACAGAAGAGAACCATGACACACCATAATTCGGATAGCTTCAGAGGAAGATGTCTTAAAAATGTATAGAAACGAAAAGCGGTCTATTTGATTAGGCGTAGTATTTTCCATCTCCAAACGTTCTTAAAAAAGATAAATTGATCTTGCATACAACTCTTTAAACGCTACATATATTAAGAAACAAATCAAGGCATGCCTGCAATTCCAAACAGTTCCAAAACTATCCTACATAAATTGTTGAAAAGATGAAGGAAATATAATCAAATAACACGTAAGAACCATCCTATTGTTCTGCTTTCTGTTTAAGTTCACTGTCTCTCCATGGATAGTAAAGATGGTTACGAGGAGAAGACCTGATCGAGGAGCTGAAGATGCCCCCTCGAGTACTTGATGGACTGAAGAGAAGCTGCATCTTGGTGGTTGCTCGCATCTTTGGAACTCACTTCCATCGTCAAATCCTGGTGATAGAGAGAGAGAGAGAGAAATGCTGGTGTCCAGGGCAACCAAGAAACGGGGTGAGTTGTTCCTCTTATCGAGGAAGCATCCGTACCAAACTAGAAGAAACGACAATAATGCCTCACCAAACCTAGAGAGAGAGAGAGAGAGAGAGGCACCAACCACAGCCACTGCTCAGATTCGAGCATCAATTGTTAGCATCCTTTTTTGACGAAGCCTTGCTGTAACAGCTTGGCGACCTCGAGACCGACCTCTTCACCGTCCCTGCGCCGTTAGAGAAAGAGAGAGAAAAAAAAAAACATTTTGAACAGTCCTCGGGAAACGACAGGATCACTCTTGGGGTTCTGCATACATTCATCCCTAGACCCAATAACACGACATTCTCTTCGCGTCTTTATAAAAACAACTTTTTGGGACAATTTTCTAGAAACTATTTCACTGATTACAATTCACGAAACATTTATTGATCGCCGTCAAAAATTCTGCTATGAATCAATGATTTAACTTTTATGGGCTATTGTTGATTCACTTCGGTGGGCAATATGTTCATAACTTGGTTTATCAATATGATCTTTCTGTAGTTTCCCGAATGTTGTTTATCATTGTCACGGAGAAGAATTTATTCGCGTCAACCAAGGTCCACGAATTAGGAATAGTTTCCAAATGGTCCTTGAATTTGAGGTATTTATATGCATGCCCTTTATGCACTTACATATTTATCAGCAATGTTGTCATCATCTATTTTCTAGGTTTTCGATATACACAATCAACGTTTTTTTTAGTTTCGTCTGCACCAGTAATTTTTAAATGAATAATAATATAATAACCTCTTTATACATCGACTGTTAGAAAGCGAGGCTCATTCTGATCGATGTGGGAAATTCATCATTTTCTAAAAAGTTATCATTAAACATGCAAAATTGTATACTTTGAATCTGTGATTCGTAGTCCTTTTTAAATAAAAGCAATAGGTTTTCCTGCTTTTTCTAATAGATAATTAACGATAGTAAAAGCAAGTCAGCAACATGCTACTGTCGAGAAAGCAATGTCCTTGTCAACAAAATAAAAAAGTGAACCATTACTATCAAAATAGAGTTCAAATGTAGGACCATAAATGAAATATTTTAATGAACAAACAAAATAGTAGCGACGGAAGTTGTTGGTGTAGTGGGACCGTAGAGAGAGAACCCGTCGGTGATTCCTTTGGACCTTCTTTTTTTTTTTTTAATACATTTGAATGGGGCCAAGGTAGGTTGCCTAAACAATTGCACACATAAACTCATTTTTTTAATGAACTTATGGATACTTTTTCTCGTTTACATGTTGGTGCCTTTTAAAACAATAAAATTTTATAACTAATACGTTCTTAACTAGAATTTTTTCGCTTCGCCCATGCAAGCAATTTGTGAATTAAAAAATATTATGATTGATTAAACAAAATAATTAAGTAAAAGATGATATATCTCTAGCAATGGGGGCAACACGAATGGTGATAACAATGGAAACATGTTCTCGTGATCGACGATGTGTGTCGGCATATACATGAGATGAGGTTGGTGTGATAAATTTGATTCCGTTGCTCTTAAGCTTCTCTGCGATGACTCGGTTGATTGACATTGTTTTTTTTTCAAAGATGCCTAACTTGGCAGACTCTGCACGGCTCTTTTGAAGTGTTCTTTGTCTTTTCTCAAACCGGCAAAAGGTCGTAAGTTGACTCTGTGTTGAACGGCTGCGTAGACATGTTCAAGCTCAGTTCAATAATAATTCAATTAGATTAACTTGGTTCACGTTCTTGATCAGACGGGCACAAGTTTCTTGATAATCGCAAACATATACCTTCTTCAATTTTGATGTTAACTTTCTTCACTCGTTTTTTGCTCCACTGCCAATACTTTAACAAATTTATAAGCATATTCAGTTTCTTGTAATTGCACTCTTTGTAATGCCATAAATGTTTAGTCTCGTATTAAAGATTGCGAGGAATCTTCAAGAGTTTATAAAAGGGGTCATTATCATATCCTAGCATTTTTAAGATTAAAGCCGAAACTGCTAGGAGGCAAGTTGGTATCTGTCAAACTAAGGGTTCGAGCTCAGGAGTGAATTGAGTTTTTATACTGTTTATCTTCTCATTATATGCTATCCTTCTGTCCTTCCACCTCATTTTGGTTAACTTTTTGGCCCTCTTATTTCTTTCATAAGATTTGACTGTTGATACCATTACTAATGTTAGCATAGTTAGCCAACTAGTCTTTCTATTATGATTGATCATTCTCTCTTAAAATTGTGTCCTGTTGGTAGGGGGTAAGACGGGTGTGGGCACTTGCCCACACAGACTTAAAAAAATGTTATCGTTTTTGTATTGTTATTTATGAATATTTTTTCTCATTTTATATTTGGGTGCCTCTTAAACTTTTATATCTAGTACCACTTAATCAAAATTTCCTGGGTGGGATCTGGTAGTGAACCATCTTTTTTTGTCTTTTAATGATGTTCTAGTGAGAGTTATTATGATACTAGGTCTTTTATGTCTTTCTTACACTTACACTTATACTTCATTAAGCCTCATTTGGTTAGCGTATTACTTTGCCTCATTGCACATAACATTTAACAATATTATTTCTTAATACCAAATGACCCTTCTATACAACTGCAATTACAAATTCATCACCAAGGTTCTATAAGGTTGA
Source organism: Nymphaea colorata (assembly GCF_008831285.2). Classification (NCBI taxonomy): domain Eukaryota; kingdom Viridiplantae; phylum Streptophyta; class Magnoliopsida; order Nymphaeales; family Nymphaeaceae; genus Nymphaea; species Nymphaea colorata. Next base: position 14,524,534 of record NC_045148.1, on the reverse strand, counting down.
AGGACTTTCCCCTACCTAAGGCACTTCAATGCTTTGTATCCAATCGGCCCTTAAAATGGAAAAAGCAAAAATGAGTGCACCAAACCTGAAATTTACTGATGAATGATATTACAGTGCAGATTTGCTGATTTAGAAGTTTACGAAATAAAACTTGGTGGTTAATGACTGCATGTAAATAATTCGAGCTCGTAATTGTAATTGTTTAAGGGAGATCTGAATAACCTTTTTACTTAGGCGATGGCTCCATTAAAAGTATATTGAAAAAATTAAAAAATTTTAATTATACAATATATTTTTTAGATTCGAATTCAGTTTAAAAAAGTTAAAAAATTTTAATTATACAATATATTTTTTAGATTCTAGTTTACTTTACTCCTATAAAAAGAAATGACTATTTTTTTTTTCCAAAATTTTTATTTGGAAAGTAACAAATTCAGTTCGGTAAAAAAGGCGTGCAGGTTTCCAACTTACTGGGGCTGGAATCAATGACACGGTTAGATTCACAAAACCGGCGTACCGTTGACGCTAGATCCGATCCGTTTCCGATAAATAAAGAGGGGAAGGTTCCCGCCAATGTTTACTTTCAGATGCAAAAACAGATACCCTCTCTCTCTCTCTCCGTGCAAAGATACCTATGGTTTGGAGGAACTTCTCGCCGTCGTCCTTAGGTTATGTAGGTGATTTATGTTGATTCAATTCGTCATATCTTTTAGTAGTTCTCTTAATTCGTCGGATTCCCAGGAGGTACCTATTTTCCTTTTCCCTCCTTTTTCCCTTGGATCCATGCCGAAGATCAATAGCGTGGTCATTTCTTCCTCTTTATGCAAGAATTTAGGGCTTACTGTTTTTTTCTCATCGTAGGAACGATTCGCCTATTTCTGTGAAAATTATTGCGCTCCTGGATTTTTTGAGTTCTCTTTTGTAGATTTTATAGTACACGATGATCGCAGAACTGCATTGTTTTTGTGAGCGGTAATAATCTTCGGATTGTGCTTAAAAGGTTTAGGTACTGACCAGTAGGGGGAACGGCACTCGGTAATTTTCGTTTTTGAAGCAAAAACAAAAAGGATTAATAAAATAACAGCAGTTTGGAAGCTCCTTCTGATGACCTAATAGATTAGTCTGCAGATCGCAGCGACGATTCTAATCAGATGTATCAGACTGAGTCCTCGTCATTGAAGACTATCATCGCCGCAACCACCTGCAATTTTATGGATCGGTCATATGATGAATCTACATGAAATGCTTGAGATGGATGTACTGTAGTTGAACTTGACGAAAAAATATTTCGGAGGTTTGTTCTTTATTAGTATTTTTAATTGTTTGTTTCCTTACCAAGGGATACGATTCACGGTGATCCATATAATTGATCGTACAGCAAGCAGGTTAGCACTTAAGGCTTCTCACAAGCTATTAGTGGTCGTTTTCTTCTCTTACTTATCACATGTTCGAAGGTACTCTTCTTTTTGTAAGTTCATCAGTGAGATTCTTCTAGGATAAAATGCAAAACAGAATGGAGAAAACATTTCTGTTTCTCAAATATAAATGCAGTTCGGACATTAGGAGAAAGGAAAAGGAACCTAAGCATCTCACTCATGAAAAACTGAACAAACAGAGAATGTCACAGGTTGATATATCTCCCAGTGAAAAAAAAAAAAAACTACCAGGAGCCATTTTTTGCTGGATAACTGCGTGGCCTTCAACCCCTGATTGAAGAGGTTATCAAATATTCATTGGATACAAATAAAGAAGAAGCAAACAATTACGAAACAATTCAATGTATTCATGGCACAAGATAAACTATGTGCACTGAGCCATTATGTGTTATAGCGTACTGGAGGACCACTAGGCGAGATCATCTTTATATCTGAAAGAGAGATGAACCCACTTGACGCTTTCTCCATAGTATATTAGATTTCACAAGGAACACAAGGAAATGGCTTAGTTCTCCTCAACAAACCAGCTGCCTCATAGACTAACAAAAGATTGATCTTACCATGAATCCATGGAATGCATTTCATGGTTTATTGTTGTTTCTGTAAGAGTGAGAAATATTAAACCATTAACTATTTTCACATGAAGGTTTGGAGGGTGTGGGCCTGGGTTTGTCTTTGTGTTCAACTGCTTGTCTCTGATAAATAAATCAATTGATAGTTTAAATCCTTGAGCTTGATCAACGGGAATTCTGCTGATCAAGCATGTGTATCTCTGGAAAAGGCCAAGTTGACTAAATACCACAAGTTTAAACCTTATGTAGAATAACATTTCCTGCAAGGTTAAAGTTAGTGATATTTTTGTGGAGTAGTTTATTTGAAGGTTTATATGAGTGCAAGGCCTGTAAATGAGTAAATATGGGTGAGGAGGTGCATTTTTTGGCCTAAAAAAATAAAAATAAGAAAAAAGAAAGAATGATCTCGGTTCCTGTACAGAAACAAATTTCAGTTGCAAGCACATCTGATGAGTAGAGGTGCATGGCTTAAGGAGTCTAATTAGGGAATCTGTCGGATGGGAGGCCTAAGCTGTCGGATGGGAGGCCTAAGAAATCATAATGGTAAGAGATTAATCATTGATGGTTATTTTACAAGCTATATATCAGACATATTGTTACAATTGGCTTTGGGGATCTGCAGTGAAAGACATGATCAGATTGTGCCTTTGGAGATTTTAACAGATATTACAATGAGAAGCCATGGTTCCAAGAATGTGGGTTTGGCTAAATGATGTTCTTCTGGATCCTGACATTGATAGTGGATCTTATTGGATGGTGGGAGTTGGCAAAACCATGGGGCCAACTCAAGAGGTGCTTGTTTACGGTGTCCTGTTTTTTGTTTGACAATGTCTGCCCCCAGTTGGCCCCTACTTTTGCTTCATATGAAAGAGACAGGGTTTTAGTTCAAAAAGTAGCTGAGCCTTCCAAACTAGGTATCAACAATTGGTATTAGCATTTGAGAACATAAAAAATAGCTCAAATGTGGAGTCTTTGTGAAAATATTAACTTTTTTTGTTTTTCCTTGGCTCTCCTCCATCATCTATATTTTTCTTTCTTTCAATTTCTTCATTTGTTTTCCACACACACACACATGCACATGCAAATACACTGTTTCTCTAAAATGGAACTGCCTCAATTTGATTTTATGTTTGAGGCTTAGTGCATAAGCATGCATATGTACACTACGGTTTGGTCTTGCATATTTCTACCGGTTCTCTAGATTAGCCCTGTGGGTACATATAACTCAGAGGAATCTATAATGGCCTCAACCTGCTAGGAGAGGCCCCTACCTTTATTGTATATTGAAAGATCAATTTTTTTTTTTTTTGCATGTAGTGCTCAACCGAATAGGGTTCTCGAATTTCAGAATGATTGAGTGGCTTTCTGGTAATCAGCTTTGTGATAATTTAGATGGCACTGATGGATAACAAGATAAACCAAAGAAAAGGAGAAGGCTCTATTGTCTCTTCTATATGTCGAGCGTGGAGAGCTCCTACATTTGTAGATAGAGATTGTTACACAAGAGAGGTGTGCTATTAACCGCAGCCTTAATAAAAAGATAATTATAGATTTACAAGAGAGAAATGCAAGAAGTCTACAAAGTTGTTTTACAAAGAGAATAATAACTTTCCTGTACTCAATGTGGATCTCACTCTTGACTTTCTCTTTGTGATAATATTCTTTCTTGACATGATAATATCATGCAATTTTTTTTTTAATCCACAAAGGATTGGGCAACTCCTACAAGCTGGAAATTTATCTTCTTTGTGTGTTTGACAATTGACTCATTTTGGTGATTTCTATCTAGATCGGTTTCCTTATCATGCCTCCACAAGCACACAGTTTGTATAGTCACACATTGGTCTTGGTGAGAAACCATTATCACAGATATTGTGTATTTTTCCCCCAAAAGGGAAACAATGCTTTTTTTTTTTTTGGAAAACAGATGAAAATTAATTTAACGTGTTTTTGTCACATTTTTTCCTGTTTTTTGCTTTATCAATTTTCTATTTTTGACATTAATGTCATCGTGTATTAAACTTTGAACTTAAATGGACTTACCATTAGAACGTTGTTTTTATCATTTTATCCAGTTATTTTTTATGGCATCTTATTAGTTTCTCATTTATGTTATGTTTATCTAATTTGTATGATCTTTTATTTTTAAAAAAAGTGCCAATATTTTCCGCAAAAAACAACTTTACTGAAAATACCTGGGAAAACGTTGCCATTAAAAGACTCGCGAATGATATTTGTGGCAATGTGAAAAACTGATTGAACATGGTTGCAGGTTCCGACCTTGTGAAACCATCAATTGTTTGGCCAAAAAAACTCATAAAGTGAACTTTAATCTTTTCCTTGAGAACGTAATTACTGAGAAAGCAAAAAATCAATTTCCATATGCTTCATTTGAGCATGGAAGACAATGTGGTGGCTGAATAAAATGCTTCGAGATTGCCCCTCCATGGTGAGGGTGGTGAGGACAGAGAATGTTCTAGTTCAATCGATAGCAAATTGGGCCAGAATAGGTTAGTGCAAGAGACTTGTACTCTGCCTCGGTGCTGAAGCTTGCAATTATGGTTTGCTTTTGAGATGAACAAGAGATGGCATTTGGTCTACGGAACTTGTTGAAGCCGCTAGTAGATTTGTGGTCGTTAGGGCATCTGGTTGGCATGCCCAAGGCACTTAGAGCATAGCAAAACTAGGGCTGAAAAAGTGGCCACTGTGCCTCAGTAGGTTGATGCATCATGCATGTATTGACGTGCATGGTTGGCAACAAAGGCAACATCAAGACAAGAAAGTGTCAGATGTTGCTGAAGTGCCTAAAATGCTTCAATGGAGATGAGCATGTGAAAATAAGGAGGAATTTACCTTTGGCATCTTGTATGAGGAGCTCATGGAAGTTAAGGCAGGTATCAAACATAGATATTCATTAGATAAAGTTAAATATGGAACTGCATCGACATAGTAGAAGCCCATTAATTGGGAATTGCTTTTACTGTGAGAAAATAATGCAATGTGCCTTGGCTTTGATAGAAAATGTTCAGCCAGATATTGAATAAGAGAAGTGATAGCTGAGGGTGGGTTCTCTATGATAATGATATTACTGACATGGACCAAAATTCAAAGTTGAGTAGAGCATAAAGGATAAATAAGAAGAGATGTACATGTTTCTGACTGGGCAATCATAAACCCCACGAAATAAGATGGGCACTTAATTGATTGTACCAGGCCTGTGACACCTGTTTCAGTCCATAAAGAGCCTAACTGAGTTCACAAAGTTGATCAGGAAAGTTAGTGAACTGATATAAACAACATTTACATTGAAATGCATTGGTCAACCAAAATGCACATAGAAGTTAACAGGAACTCAAATTCTTGTTGGTTTTACCACCTAACTGAAATTTTTTGTAATAGTCTATGCCTGGTGCTTTGTTGAACCCCTTTTCAATGAGTCGTGTCTTGTACCTCTCAACTTAGTCATCTAGATTATGCTTGATTCAATACAGCCACTTGGATCTAATTATGCTAAAACCAGGTTGTAGTGGAACTAGGTGGCAAGTGCAATTCTTATCTAAGGAACTACATTTTTCATCCATAGCAGCATGCTGCACTGTTTAGCGGCGGGGGCAAAAGTGGTTGGTTCTTGTTCAAGAAATTTGGGCATTTATACAAGCTATCAGTATAAGATAAAGGTTGAAAAAGTCTTGCATTTGAGAGACCTTGTTGTTGAAGGGCTGACCACGGGGTGTGTAGTGGGCAATCAAGAGGAAGAGAGAGTGATGAGTCTGAATGGTGGGAAGGAAGATCTAGAATGCAGGGCTGTTCCATTTGAATAGGAGGTTCAGGTTTTACAGTGTCAGGTGTAGTATCAATAGGAGGTGACAACACAGGTAAAGTGTCCACCTGTCAATGGATTGAGTAGGAGAGACAGAGGACATGTTTCTGCTTTGATTTTCTTTTACTAGATCTGGTGACTGAAAGTAAGCTGGGAATAAGCTATTGTGAAAGTACAGTGGGTCCAAGGGTGCTGGATGAGCCATGGAGAACTTTGATATTGCTTACCAAAGTAGACATGCTGCAAGGTGTATGTGCTCTTGGTAATAGGATCAAAGCATATATAATCCTTATGCCTATTTCCATAACCAAGAAAAATAAAGGGCTATGTTTTTTTTTTGGAATTTTGACGAATTTTGTGGAGTAAGCAACAGGTAGCACATGGTTCCACAAATTTGTAAGTGACGACAATCTGATACCTTATTCAGTACACCTCACAAGCTGATTTTCTGCCAAGGATGAGAGTGGGCACTCTGCATCCCAAAATTCTCAATATGAAAGAGGAGCAACCCAAAACTCCTGGGCAAGAGGAACATTGTTGAGGAAGCTTAGTCCAGTTCCTGGCTTCCCGCCACTTGCCCATGTTTACTCCCTGTCGAACCATTCCACTCAGGGGTATGTGAATGTGAGAATCTATGTAAAATTCCATTCATTGGGAGAGGTTGAAATTGATGGTTTGAAACCTCTCCTCCATTGTGAAACTGAAAACCTTTCACAAAAGCATGTAGGATGTAGCTATTTTTCTACAATGCATTTAAATGACAGAAAGCATTCATACACAAAGTTTTTTGGTAATGGAAATAGCCAAGCCCCCTTGGGCTAGTCCTTGTGTATCTGCCTGAAGAAGTTTTAAGTTTCTAACAGGGTAGAAGTGCAACATTCTAATGGTGAGAAAGGCAACTTGTATGCCTTAGCAACTAACCAATGCTCACACACCTTATTGTTTTTGATATTGTTCAAGGCAATACATTTTTTAGAGTTTAGAAAAGAAACGATCCTTTGGTTGCATGTTCTAGCCTTTGATGCCACTCATTAGATGATCTTCTGAGATGGTGACAATCATGCCAATACCGTTGTCTACTTTACTGGGTACAGTCCTTTGCTCAACTTTGGTCCTGAGCGTTATCTTGCCTATTTGTCAGTCCTAACAAGAAATTCTAAAGAGTGAATTCAAATATAGCATTATTTTTGAGTGAATTGTCTCATGGATAACAAACTTTTGGTTATACCCGGAACATGGTGGGACCTTCTTTAGTTGAAAAGAGAACTATTATAGGATAAGTTTAAATTGCCTATCTGTGAAATAGGTGGAGTAGTACAATTTTCAACCATGAAGGGGCCACCCCCTTGATATATCACCTTGTGTGTCAGCTGTTGGTCATCCACAGTATTGCGAATAGTTGCACCAGTAACAGGATAATAGTGCCAGGATACTCATAGTCATGATTGGATTATTGTGTGGACAACAAAGGGAAGTTCTGAGTATGTCTTATCAGGTCTTACAGAATGACCCTTTCTAGTGCAAAATTGGTAAATTATAGGTCCCTTTGCTGATTGATTTTGGGCATTTGGTTGAGATGAATTATTGAGTGTGAACTATTTGTTTCTGCCTTGCCCTCAACAGAAACCACGTGCACGTTCTCTGGCTCCATGACATCAAATGTAGTTTGTCTATATTCTGCAACTAGTGGCTTGGAATGTAAGATTACAACTCTCTTTTATTGGTTGACAAGTGTAGGATAAAGATCTAAGAAGGATAAGAGTTGCAACACTTCACTGGTGAGTGAAGTAGTGAAGCTTTCCTGTTCTAACATAAGACCATTAGCAGCAAGTTGGATCAACTTGGCATCTTCTATGTCAATACCTGGAGATACAAGAGTGTCAACTAGAAAGTTTATGTGATCAAGACAAGTACTCATGCCCATGTTATCCTTTAATGAAGGTGAGATGTTTTTTTGACAAGAGGATTCTTAACAGAGTGTCTGTTGGTCCAATCAAGAACAGATTCTGAGACTGTTACCTTAATGCAACTGATGCCAGTTGGACCGACCAATGCCATCTGAGGGAAAGACCCATCGACAGACTTGAGTAGGTCCTGACTTGTCATTGCGGACTCAATTTGGCTCCTCCATAAAAGTTAGTTTTCTTGATTTAGCTGAAGTGAGGCCAAGGTGGTAATCGTTGTCCATTGTATCATTTGAGTAGAGGCTGTGATGATCGCCAGTACTATATGAGAAGTACGGGGTCTGAGACCATGAAAAAGTAAACCAGAGAAAGGAAAAGCTCTATTTTCTTCTCTATGTCCCAAGAGCAGAAAGGCATTATATTTTTAGATTGTTACAGACAAAAGGATTGCTGCTATTAGCAGCCTTAAGAGAAGAATAATGGCAGATTTACAAGAGATAATATCAATCAGGTCTCCGAGACACTTTTACAGATACGATAACAACTTTCCTGTAATAAAAATGGATCCTTAAAATTTCTTTGTGATAATATTCTTTCTTGGCATGATAATGTCCTGCGATTTGTTTGAATCCATATAGGATTGGGCAACTCTACAAGCTGGACATTTATCCACTTCGTCTGCTTGACAACCGGCTCCTTTTGGTGATTTCTCTCTAGATCAGTTTCCTTATGAATGGATAGTTCGGAGTTGGTCCCTTGGTTCACCGAGGTGGCATGACACTAAAGTGTTAGCTAGGTGGCTTACATTCGAGACCCCATGGATGAGTTTATTTTGTTGTAGATGGATATACATGCAACGGAGGGTGATCTAGTAGTATGGCGGATGTGCCTTTGATTTTCATGAATCTAATATTTGAAAGAAAATGAAAATTTAAATTTAGATGTTTTCTATTAATGATTTATTTATTATTTTAATAAACTAAAATTATCAAGATGCTCTAGATGACTTCGAAACAGCATCATGTTCATGAATGGTAAGATATTCATGATGTCAAGTTAAAATCTTAATATTTATTGAAAGTCAATACACCTATCGACATGGTAAATAAGTCTTGTTAAAAGACATCCATGTAGTTGGATCGAGCGTTTGATGCCTACCTGCTAGAAGCGTACTACCAGTGTTTCACGGGTTGGCCAAGAGAAGAAAGACGCGTCAACATAAACACATGATAGAGCACGCAACATTTAATGGTGGCCGAGAACTTGAGATGTGACGCCTATATTGATGTTAATGCCATGGTTTCACATGATCTAACTACGTATTTAAGGGGAAAAGGTTCCGAGTGTTAGTGATAGCTTTGTTACTTAATAAGGTTCATTAGGGGTGGAAACAATATCGACTACTCTTGAGAACATTAAAGAAGTTGCTAAGTTCACTGGTACAAGCTGAATCCTCGTTCAAGGATTCTGCTAGACTGCTAGTGTCCAGAAAACAGTTTGCAACAAGAAAGAGAGGATAATACCATTATTAAATTTGGTGAATGACTCTAAGCCTGCTGGTTTGGGACTTTTTGATCAAAAGAAATGCTGGGAGGTGCTCCTGAATCTATTATCAGGAAATGGCTATGTACAAGACAACTTTTCACTAAATATACTGGCGAAAGTTATATCGTCATACTAAACTTGCCTTATTGAAGTTCTAAATTCTAGATACATGCTTTTGTTATTATGTAAGCAGACAGAAGTGTAAAGTGGACAAAGCTACGTTCTAGGGGTTTCGGTGCAGAGAGTGCAAGGAGATAATTTAAAAGATTCAGCATGTGATGGGAAAATGTTCAGTAACTTTTGAGAGTTGGAATTTCTAGCTGAAGCTAATATTCTTAAGCTGTTCTGTGAAATCTAGAGATTCATCAAAAATCTCTTTCTTCAGTGTGCAGGCAGATTTTATAAGAATTATAAAATTCAGCGACTCGGAATTTCACGAGTTACTAAATCAAAGACCGCCCAATGGAACATATGTTTATTGTTCATATTGGCCGATTTCTGAAGAGCAACTTGGAGCTGAGGTGGAATAAGGAAAATGAATTTGCAACTAGCAAACCGATCCACCTATGTACGTCCAAAAACCAACCTAAAATAATGTGACGCCTTGGACAAGCATTTCAGTCACAAGGAATTCTTCTTAGGAGCATTTCAAAGGAGATGCCGCTGTGGCCGTGCGGGCGTTGACGTGAGCATGCGCGCTGACATTGACAGGTACTATTATCTTTAACATTGCTATGAACTTATGATATCGTCAAATAATGTTGGATTATTTATATGAAGGACTTTTAATATTAAAAATAGAAACTGCTTTTAGTTGTTCTAAAAAGTAAAAACCTGCGTCACGAACGAGATCCATTTCGGATCCAATGACTTGTGGCTTTTGTAAGTAAAGATAAACATCAAGACACGGACACCTTACTAAGTAGACTATAAGAACTGAAATACAGTTCTCGTAATCTTATAATTACGCATATTTATTAGAATCCATTACCTAAGAATGAACACCTAGACAGTTGTTTTTAAAAAAGTAGATATTCTTATAGAACAGAGATAATCTTCTAGGGCTAAAATATATAAATTTAACGCTGTTTATTTGCAAAAGCTACTTCAGCGACTTGTAGTACATGTTCTTGTGTTATCCAGAGTGAATGGATTGTATCCCAAATTTTGTGTCTCAATAGCCCTCGCTTTAAAACTATTTGATTACATGATATGGTTATTTATCAGAAAAATGTGAGATCTTGATAGTTTGTTTAACAAATAACAAGTTCTACATCACATTGTTTAACGTATAAAAAGAGTAAAACAAGGCATCAGAAATAAATGGTTCATAGTTCACCCATACTTGACGTGTTAAAAATGATTAATATTATACTTTAAAATCATGCCAGAGTTTGAATGGTGTGCCAAAATATTTTGTGCCTTGCGGTTCTCACCCATAAAATCATTTCTTTCATTACAAAATCATGGGTTTATTAAAGAAAATATCTGAAACAAGATATAATTAAAAAATATTCTAAATAATCATACCACCAGATTAGTTGAAATCATTGGTTCCTAGCCTGAGATAGATGAGGGTACACTATATAAATATAAACAAAAGAGAGAGAGAGAGAGAGAGAGAGAGAGAGAGAGAGAGAGAATTATTCCGACCAAAGATTGCCTACTGCGTTTTGAATTATGCGTGCGGTTCTGTTTCTCCTTGAAAAAAGACCTTAGGCACAGTAGGGACAAGTTTGAGCGACGGAGCCTACATTATAAGAGAAGGGATGTTCGGTAGATAGGGTAATCGCAGTATATGTAAGGCAAGGGATATTCTGTATATAGAGTAATGCTTAGTATCTACGGTGAACACCTGTCCCTTTCTGCCTCGGAGGGGCAACAGCTCCTCCCAATGGGAATGTATGGTTTTTACAGGGCCATGCGTGGAAGAGGGGGAACATCGAACAAGGGTGTCACATGGGCTCACTTCTTGCAACCCCTTCGGGTGTAGTGCGTCTAGTCTCTCAAGCTTCTCGGTTTTGCCCACACGCCCCTATCCCTCAATCTCTCTTCCTTGGCTGGGAGTTCATTGTGAGTCCCATCTCGAGGCAGAGTGAGAACGAGAGCTTGTTGTCCGCGAGGAAGAAGCAGTAATCTGCGGGCTTCCCCTTGACCCAAGGCTCCACAGATCGGTGGCCTTCACATGCGCATGTGTCCGTACATGTGCATGCACGCACAAACATGTGCAAACACACATGCAAAGAGAGAAAGAGAAAACGTGTGTCGTGTATTGCATAATTGTGGCAAGATGCTTGCGGCCTTTTTGGTTTGGCCCTTTTTTGTGATTAACAAATGCGAGTTAAAAGATAAGCGGCATCAAAGGTCTTTAGGGTGGAGCTTCTCCCGAGGTTTGTCCATCATTAGAGTTTCGGGATTGAGGAGCATGCCATGGCGTTAGACTTGGGGCCGGGTTTTGGTTTGGAGACGAGGCAGACTAAATGAGGTCGATGAGTTTAAGCTTGATTTATTTCTCTAACTAATCATGTTTATATCTGTAAACATATCGTGTTTACGTTGAGATTTAGTATATTTAAATTCTGATCTCTTGAAGATTTGATTCTAAATCTATGAAAGCCACTCCTTTTAGGAGAATGAGCTCCATTTTACACCAATCTGAAAATCAAAACAAGCAGGACGACAAAGTGTACTTACTAAAGAGCACAAGGATCTATATGGTTCAAAGAAAATGCTCTCAAAGTCCATTGTTGAAATGGATTCTTCTTTCATTTGTTTCTTTTGGAACAAGATATGAGTTAACGGCTTCCCTTTCTATGAACCTTTGTTACAATATTATGCACTAATGTGCGTGTCTTTAAAAATTTTCCACACA